>NC_056747.1:830419038-830651538 GCF_019279795.1 Protopterus annectens
AAAAATGGGGCATTTATCATGCAAGTCTCATCCCTCCAGATAGGAAAACAGATTGGCTAATGCGCTGTGAACATACTCCTACCCCCACTACAGGAAAGAGTGCAGAAGTATTAACAGTCATAATGCAGCCAAGCTGGGATCTTCCTGTAAGCCCTACATCCTGCAGATGTGACATTACCTAGGTGGGGGTGCAGTGGCACTGTGAGCAGGAAATGTCCCTCTGTGTGATGGTTCATACTTTTTTGCTTCTCCCTCACCTACCACAACAATGGCTCTCTTTATAGCGCCAGTACATGACTAGAACATATTTAAGGGGTACTGTAACAACGTATGAGGGATATATATCACAGCCTTTTAAAATAAGTTTCAGATTTAGTGGTAGAATTGAGACTGTCAGCAGTGTTATATTCTAGAACTGCTGTCTATGGCACCAAAAACTGTGCTTTGATTACAAACCCAAGTGCAGAGGTTCAGCCTGGAAGGGTGACGGAGAGCTTCCTATATTAACATACTCAAGTTTCATCTATGGTAGTAATAACCACTTTCACTCACAATCACGGAATATTTTAGTGATTGCACATATAGCTAGAGACTGTTCATTACAGACTTTTAAATTCTGTTTTTTTTTTTCTCATCTGTGCATTTAATAAAGTTTGACACCTCTCTCACACTGCCCAACTGGATGTACAGATGTTGTTTGGAGTATTTTTTTTTTCATGAAAAAAATAATTTTGCAAACAAATCCAAGATGCAAATTTCTTAAATTATAAACTTAAAATACCTACTTTTCATACTGTTCTTAGTTTCTTTGAAGTGCTCCTCTACACAGTGTGTGTCACCATCTAAAAGGGTGGAGCAGTTTACTAAGCTTCACCCTGGGAGTGAAATTGCCTAGAATGGGTATGCTGAGAAAAGACTGATAATACTGATTATGATATGCCCAGACATTTAATAAGCACTGCAGTGCTACACCAGTATGGTAAAGCAAAGAAAAATGACAATCCCAACCTAATATCATTAGTAACTATAAAGAACTACCCCCATAACCAATCACAGTGCCTGTGGCTTAGCAAAGTGAAGCAGTCCCCCAGCAAATACTTCAACAGACATCAGTAAAGGCCACAGAGCAGTGAGAATAACCCTTAGAAAGACTGAAATGGGTAGGCGCGCGTTGCAAACAAAATCACCATGATAAATTTATCAGTCTTCCACTGTATACCCCTTCTCTGGTCTTACTCATATGACTTAAAAGCAATTATCTCGCTGAAATCAAAACATGAAAAAAGTAACAGGAATATCATTGAAACGCTTAAAGTTAATGCAGAAAAATCTGTGGTGTCCAACATTTAAAAAGCATCTCTGATCTGCATGCTAACAGATTTCACAGCTCCTGTGACAGGCTGTAACACGTTCATATTCCTAATTATCTAACTTATCTACAGTATTTAAAAGTAGAAAGCAAACCTAAAATGTCTGACTCATAACTGCAAAAGACCATCACAAAACATATTTACTATTAAAGCATTAAACATTGCCATTTAAATTATAGTTCTTTCACAATAGAAGTATGAACTTCATCTGACCCTTGATGTAAACTTTGTTAAACTATCACAATACGTAGGTGACAGTGGCTATTCGTGTTTAATTTCTATAGTAATAAATTTACTACTGCATGATTAAAAGCAATTGTAGTTCTGTTTATAATTATGGCATACAGATTGTACTCGGTCTTATTCCATTAGCAATTTTCTGCTGGTTAAGAAATGAGAAATATATTCTTTCAATGGATGATGAATTACAAAACTGATAATGCCATTAAACATTTTCAGCAGTAATGCATACAATTATATCATAGTGTCCAGATGCTAGAGAGTCTTGGATGAAACACCTAGATGTTAACCTCTTATCTCTCTTAGATTAAAAGCCATTCTCACAAATACATGTTATAAATATATTAGTGTGTGTGGCATCAAATATCAAATGATCTGATGGAAACCAACAATAAAACAAATTTTTTGCAAGGGGTAAGTCCCCTTGCATCCTCACAACCCCTGCTACTTGTATATAATAATTCTAAGACCCTACAGCAGTAGGGTATGGGCAAATTCCCTGACCCAGCTACAACGCAATCTTGCACTTCAAGCAGCTGGCTAAAAATATCTTTAAGAAGAACAATTGCTCATATAAGTGTTCACTTTTATCTGCAGCACTAATAAACATTTGCTCATATGAGCTTTCACTCTTTTGACCAGCAACCATATATATGACACGTGTACGTACATACAGATACACACACACACAGTTAGCCAGAACTTCTCTGGTTTAAAAGCTTTGGATGTAGTTCACTATTACTGAAGCAAGAAGCCTTGAACCTTTGCATGTCATTAGTTGGTAATGTACAAATACCACAAAAAACTGTCTTTTGGAGAAAAGAAGTCATCTGATGATTATTCTGTTATTAAAAATTGTTTCTTCCTTGGTTAATTTCTACTGTTAGTGTTAAGTTAAACATTTCTTTTTTGGCTAATTTCTAGCACATTATCAAGGAATGCAAACACTATCACATTCATAGCTACCTGTATATATCAGCACATCTTATTTCAACTCTCAGATTTCTAGCATGCTTATTAGCAACAGTCATTACATGTCCTTGATTTAAATAAAAAAAGCAAATAAAATGTACCACTGAAACTCAGTTTGTCTCATATATTTTCTTTTACTGCCAGTCAAAACATTCTGTCTAACACTACTGTGTAAAAATTTAGATAACAGAATTTTTGCACGGACTTGTTCACCAACATTACAGGAAAACTGCATCTTGAAACTCAAAAATAAGTTTTGATTTTCTGCTGTTATTCTTTGCAATTTTAATGCATTAAAATCATCTAAGTGCTTCTTCTTATATTTTAATGCGTTTCCACAAAATGGAGCCTGCCATACTAATTTTATTCTACAACTTTTCCTTCTGATTCCCAAAGTCCACTTCAGTTCCCATTTACAAGGGTCAATACAGACAAAGAAGTGAAGTGATTTAACCACTGCTTGGGCAAAATCTTGCCAATCGTTTTAATTTTTACCCTGAATTACTTACACTTGTTATGGTAAGTCAGCTGCTGCTAGGTTTTTCACACTATTTTCAAAGCCTCGATAGATTTTCCAGTTTTCTTTTCTTCTCATGTGATCCTTTTCCCTTTAATTCTTTCTTTTTTCTTTTTTTGGCACATTCAGCTGCCATCTGATTTTTATCTACTTCTGGTTTGACTTCCATTCCTATTTTATACCAAAATGCTTCTGCTAAATTAAACAAAGATGTCATCTTATACCTCTTTGCCTTATGTTTTAAAATTTTCACTATTTTTGGATCTGATGAGGTCAGGAGACATATGTGCAGTTGCACAATTGTAGATCTATAAATATAAAAAATGTTTGTGGAGGCCCATGCCTCCCCTTTAGACTGACAAATATACAATATTGGTATACACTGCTTTTTCTGCACCATTTGATAAGCATGATGCATTTGTCTTGTTCAACTGATCCAATATTTTTGGGAGCTACAAAATCACCCCAAAATTGTACGTTAGAAGAGGAAGAGCAATTTGATTTAGAGCTTGGGCTTTATTCTTAAGATGTGAAGGCAGTTTTCAGTATTACTTTTAGTCTTCTGAAGTACTCCTTACTGAGTTTTACTTACATTTGTTCATGTTTTATTATTCTTTCATCTATTCGTAAATATTTTCACAATCCCTCTTGCTCAAGTTTTTATACTGCACTCCTGCCCCAGATTGATATTTTCTTGGTACTGCAGCTTTTGTACATTTATCAAGACCAAACGTCTTTCTTATTTCATCTGAGAAAGTTTTGACTTTCTAGTTGTGTTCTCAACTCATGTGATGAACTATACAGTTTTAAATCATATGCAAAGTAGATTAGAGGTCTTCAAATAAGTTTAGTTTCTGTTGTAATTGTAATAGCTTATTCTGTTACATAAACAGCTTAATGGGTTAAGGGCAAGATAAACCAGTGTTGGCAAAGAATCACCCTGGAATACCCCCCTTTGAATTTGTATCCCTGTGATAACTATTTGCCCTTTGTCATGACTCAGCTGCAAAGTGCTTTGCCACTATTTCACGGTAACTGCAATGTAACTGATCAATGTAGGGTGTATCTTGTGCATTTATAAGAATTTTTCGATTCATGAATGTGGGATTTGACAAATACTTTTTGTAATCCATCCATGCCACATTTAGATTATTCCCCTTTTTACAATTCTCTATTATGACTATTTAGCAACAAATGATTCTTTTGTTTCATGACTTTCTTTTGTTACCATTTTGTTCTATTGCCATGATTGATTTTTTTCCAAATGAGTATAAACTCGGCATCCATTCCTGTATATAATTTATATTGTCAGAAGGCAAGTTATTGGTGTATAGTTCTTAGGATGGCTTGCAGATAAGTGTCATTTTTCCTGTAAACTGTGTTGTTGTCCATTTGGGATGCACATGCAAGTAATTTTTACTCAGGGTTAAATCTTTGTGTAAAGGTGTTAATACCTTTAGCCAGGAGTTAAGTACTGCATTTGGGCCTGGGGTTTTCTAGTTAGGAGTCTTTCTTAATCTGGTCTCATTTTCTCTGGCCATTACTTCATCTCATTTCATATGCATTACAACTGCATACTGTTTCTTTCAATTTTCCTGTCCATTTAGCATTTTTGATATTGTTCAACAGCTTCATAAATCTTTCTCAAAAATGTGTCTACTTTTGCTTTGTTTCCTATTTCTCTATAAAACCTTTTTGAGTCATCAATGATTTACTTATTTGGTATTTTTCTTTATCTGCATACCTTCTAAGTTTTTCTGCCTGTGCTGATATTTTAGCTTATTGTTGGCAATACTGTATAACAGATCCTAGTCCATTCTGACATTGCGCATTGCTTTTATGTCTATCTTTCTAAGTATTTTTGGCAACCTGTTCTCTCTATTTCTCAAATCCATATACCGCTGATAATACCTCATTTTAAACAAGCTTATCTCCCTCCCTATTTTTTTTGCATCTTTAAGTGTTCTCAGCTCGTAGGAAAGTAGCCTGTTCTCTGACCGGCATCCACCTGCAAAACAAATGGATTGGTCACATTACAGTGTTCCAGAGTTGGTTAATCTATATCTAGCTCCATGTGGGGTTAAGTCTTTTCCTGTTCACAGCTCCATTACCAAGCAACATTGATCTGCTTTCTTGGAAACACAGTTTACTCAGAAATATTAAGTATTGGGTTTCCCACACAGCCTACTGCTTGGGATTCCTGGCTTTCACCCAAGCAGCCCAATTTTGAGCCTTAGTATGGTAAATTGATTACACTTTCCTCCTTATATTCCACACTGATTAAGCCATTTATTGAATGTAATACCCCTATGGGGCATACCTCACTTAGACGTACTTTACTAGAAAGACCCCAGGGGGTTCCTAAGATTACTAGCTTAAAACCCCTAAGCTACCAAGAAAAAGTCTGAGAACGCTGCCCTTTACTCAGTACTTAGATTTCTGAAGGTAGATTTATGCAATGCTTTCTGTGCCTCTAGATGCCTATCGGTCCTGAATTTCTTGTTTCTTCACAAATCAAATAGTCTCAAAAATACAAGAACCAGAAATCTGTATTTTCATTAGCAAATATATACACATGGTAGAAAGACAGGTTCATTACACAGCATCTGGAAAAGACTCCTGCTACAAATCATGCAGTGAGATACCTTCTCTTCCTTCAAAGGAAAATGGATGATTGCTGGATATTTACAAATACAAATTCACCCCTAGCTCACACATCCCTGAAAAAGGAAGTACAGTCTAAGGATGGCTACTGGCAAGGTACATATGGTTGCAAAACTCAGTTCTTTTATATCTCCAATGATTCCCATGATGCAAACAAATAGTAAATCATTGATATGGACTGTTTTAACAGCAGTTTGTCTTCTGATTTTGACATTATACAACTGCTCTCAGTTTTTTCTGCATCAGGTTTCATGCCGTTTGACATTAGACTCGTGTATTTTGGATTTGCCTCATTTAATCTGAAATTATTCTGCTTTACTCACCTTTTCGTATTTGAAAATACTTGTCTGAAAAGACAAGTTACTATGAAGTCTGCATGAGCATGCTAGTCTCAACCGGACAGTTCCTTTTACTCTTGTGATTAGCAAAGTCACGAGCATTTTTAAGCAGTTACTATACTTGAACTTGTACAAATGCACATAAAAAGCAAGGTATATGCATTGCATACTATGTGGTTATGCATGTGCACCACATTAGAACAAGGTATATGCATGACATACTATGTGGTTATGCATGTGCACCACATTAGAACTTAGTATTTCTGTTCAAATTTTCTATTAAGAGTGCTATTTCACAGCCATTTCATTATTCTTTTTGTTTGCATTCTGTAGATGCAGAGTCCTGTACCAATATCTAAATCTTACAACTGGATATTTTTTTAATTCATTAATGTATTCTAACTCAGTTCACAGCCATGGCACCAGAAGCCAGTAATTCTCTTAGCAGTGTATTGAAAGGTGTGTTAAATCACTTCAGTTTCAAACGTCAACATAGCTAACTGGGAGCTGCAGAAGTGTGAAAATACAGTTTCCATAACAGATGTATGCTTCTGTACATTTAGTAGTATCCTTGGTTCATTTTTCTTATCGCTTCAAAGCGCAATAACAATGCACCACAGAGACGTCTTACATTCTATAAAGACTGGAGGATAATATCCCTTTACTAGAGTTTAGGATTGGCAAAGGAATTTGGTGCCAAGAACAGATAACAGTGAAGAAAGCAGAGACGAGTACTGTAAGATGGTTCCTGATGAACTTAAGAGGAAGTGTCCTCTATGAAAAGCAAGTATTGAGACATGATGTAGAGGGAGTGTGCGTGCGTGCGTGCATGTGTATTTTATTATATCTGCTGCTGCTACTTTTAGGTTTCCTTCTCTTTTATTAGAAAAGGTAATGGTTTGCCTTCCACAATCTGCCCAGGACACGATTTCCCTCCTTTTCAATAGTCCACTGAAACTTGATAGACATGCCTCATCTGTGGTGAGAAAATTACTCCACAATGTCTAACTGTGGTGTTACATGTGAAGCTTGATTCATGCCAACATGTCTGTAGGAAAGCAAACAACAGAGTTTGGTTTGAGCCAAAGTGAAAAAAATTATAAGAAACTAAATGGTGACTCTGCATAACTTAGTGGTTCCACATCTGGCTAATGAAAAATAGAAGTCTTGGGTCTAGTTCTAATATCATATACGTCTTTTCCACACACAAAGATGTAACACCATAAACAAAGCTTGCCATATTTTTTCTGCAACAATGACAATTTATTAACCAGTTGTCTGGGCCATGCCTTGCGGAGAAAGCCTCCAGAACATGAAAGTGATGGGAAAGCAAAGGCTTTTTACAGTTCAAAGAACACTACTCATACAGGTCTGCCCTCCCCAAGCCATTTGTGCAGTAGTTCAGTGACAGGAAAGAAGTACACAGGTCATTTATCCATCTTGTAAAGCTGATACAAAATTGCCATGAAGGTAACACAGCAACCGCGTATGTACCACTTAAATTTAGCTAAACCCTGCAGCATTATTGGGTAATTATTTGATACTGCTAGTTTATTTTCACTGTTTTTTGCTCTCAGGTGTCCTTGCAATTTGGTACATACAGGTGAAATAAAAGTGATGTTTAAAGTGCCAAGTGCAGAAGAATTAGAGGGACAAACATTCATAACCCTATTGTTATGCATTTTTCACAATTTCACAACAGTTTGGTTTCTCTGTTTTTAATTTCTCCAAGTCCTTGGGGTTTCAAATACCATGATGGGAATGGACCCCATTCCTAATTATGATTAAAGTTCATGAAATTAGTCTTGTTTCAATCTTTGATGTTAGCCAGAAGTGCTCTTTGCAGGACCCTGAATGTGCCCAGTACGGACCCCTTCTACAAATCATACAGAGCTGGAGTTGCATTTATCAGTAACATATCTAGGTAAGATTAATTATTTTTTTATAAACCCCATTGCTGCTACTACTATTGGAATGGTCTGGGTATCCTACCACAATGCCCTCGTTTCTGCCTGCAAATCCTGGTATGTTATGGCTTTGCGTCTCTCTAGCCTATAGGATTACCCTGGCATTGTGCCAACCGACCTTAGTTCCCAGTGCCTCTGTCAAGTAAAGCCACTGGAGTGATCCCTGGGGTGAATTTTCTATTTCCCATCCACTCATTAAGATTTCTCTTGAAGACGGCCAGTGAGGTGCTCTGCTTGACCAGTATGGGAAGTCTACTCCATAGCATGGGCAGTCTCTGGGTTATGAACCTGCCCCTCCAGCATGATTTATTGACTGCGGTAATGAGGGTGAGGTCTCTGAAGCATGTGGTGCGGAGGGACTGGGATTTATTCAGATGTAGCATTTCTAACAGAGCTGGGTCAGACATGGCTTTGTAAGACAAGCAGAGATCGCCTCTAAGTAGGCGATATGAGACAGAGAATATTTGGAGTTTTTTTAGTCTGTCCATATAGGACAAATGTTTAAGGCCTAGGATCCTCTTTGTGAGGTACTTTTGCGGCCTCTCCAGTTGTTGCAGGTGTTTAGTGAGGTACATGCCAAATGGGGCATTGTACTCAATGACTGGCCTAATGAGGGAAGAGTAGAGGGAGACAATGACGTCTTTCTTCCTGGATGCAAAACTCTTAGTAATGAGATGTGCCACATAGGACTTTCTGACCACAGTTGCAATGGGGTGGTGAAAAGAGAGGCTGCTGTCAACTTGTTTTCCCAGATCTCTTCTAACTCCTTCTGTATTCAGTGGACTACCATTGATGTGGTAACTCATGGGAACCGGGTTTTTCCCAAAGGGGATGACGATACATTTTTTGGCATTGAGCTTAAGGCCATGGTTCTTACACCAGTCGTTGGTCTCAGTGAGGCTTTCTGTAAGATGTCAACATCACTCAGGGAGTTAATAATAGCTCCCAACTTGCAATCGTCTGCGAACTTGGTTAGCCAGAGTTCCTTTGTGTTGGCCTGGACTTCAGAGAAGTAGATACCAAACAGGAGACTTCATAATTTTCTGTAATGCTTTGTGGTTCATGTTGCCAACGTTTTTCAGCTACTTCAATATTATGTTTGCACAATTCCCAATGCAACAGTCTTGCCACATTATGCCTTTCAGTATACAGTCCTTCTGTCATTAGAATATCATAACCAGCAACAAAATGTGCAATTGTTTCTAATTCTGTGTTACAAAACCTGCATTTGTTTAGTTCTCCCACATGTTCAATGGACTTTGTAAACCAATATGCACAGTCCACTATTTTGGGCTGCCAATATTAATCTTTCGTCTTTTGGTTTAAATCCACCTCTTTACCCACTCCTGTGTTCAATCCTGATCAATATGAGGTTGTTCCAAGAGTCTTCTACACTTGCAACTATATTTACGCAATTTCCATATTTCTTGCCTTCTCATCAGATTCTTCATCTTATATACTTTATTTTTTTTTGGCACATTCAGTTGCTGCCTGATTTTTTTTTATCTACTTCTGGTTTGATTTCCATTCCCGCTTGACACAAATAGGCTTCTTGTTAAACTAATAATCTTAGACTTATTCTCCTCGGGTTTTAAAACTTTCACTACATTTGGGCCTTGTGAAATCAGCAGTTATGTATACAGTCTTACGACTGCAGATCTATACAAGTAATCAGTTTCAAGGAGGCCCATACCTCCTTCAGAATGGGGGAATATACAGTCATGGTATATACTGATTTTTATAAATCATTTGATAAGCATGAAGCATCCTTCTTGTTCTCCTGTCCAACCAATCAAATGCCTTAAGGGGCTAGTCAGTCACTCACTCCAAAACTGTAAGTTAGGACAGGAAGAGCAAATTGGTTTATAGCTTGGACTTTGTGCCTAGATGTCAGCACTGTTTTCAATCTTAATTTTAGTCTTCTAAAATATTCCTAAGTTTTATTTGCATTTGTTCATGTTTTATTGTTGATCCTTCATCAATTGCTTAACAGTTATATACGTGCTCTTTGTTCTAGTTCCTTTATATCACATTCCTGTCCCAGGCTGATGTTTTCCTGGTGCTGCAGCTTTCCTGCTTTAAAGGTTGCTTTTGCACATCAAGACCAAACAACATTCTTATATTATCTGAAAAACTTTTGACCACTTGCAAGTGTGCTTTCAGTTCCTCATCTGATACAGCATTCAGTTTTAAAGCATCAAAAAAAGAAGATAAGTCTTTATACTTGTTTTCTAAGATCCAAATTGTAGCCATAACCTAATCTGTTAAGCAGACAGGTTAATGGGTTAAAGGCAAAACAAAAGAGCAGTGGTGACAGTCACCCTGGAATATTCCCCTTTAAATTTTAATACCTGGAATAATGATTTGCCCTATATCACAGCTTAACTGCAAAGTGGTTTGCCACTGTTTCATGGTCGATGTAATGTAATCAGTATAGGGTGTATCTTTACACATTTTTAAACACTCTTATCCATTAATGTAGGATACTATCAAATGCTTTTTTGTAGTCTATCCATGACACACTTAGATTCTTCTTTTTACAGTTCTCCATTATGACCAACAACAAACGATCCTTTGTTCCATATGACTTTTATTACCTTTTTGTTCTATTGTGATGATTAAGTTTCCTTCTAAACGACTATACACTGTAGGGATCAATTCCAGTGTACAGTTTATATATCAGTCATTGGAAGGCAAGCTATTGGTCTAAAGTTTTTAGGATACCTTTCAGATTCATTCTTAAGTAGTATTGTTTTTCCTGTTGTTAACCAAGTTGGTGTTGCTTCGGGGTGTGCATAAAAATAGTTTACATGGCTAAATCTCCATGTGAAGATGTTAAGACTTTTAGCCTGAAGTACTACATCTGGGCCTGGAGTTTTCCAATTAGCTTTTCTCAACTTTGTTTCAATTTCTCTGGTCGTTACTTTATCCAATTTCCTATCCTGTACATTTGAACTTCATATTCTTTCTTTTACTTCTTTCATCCATTCAGCATTTTTATGTCCCACAGATCTTTATACATTTCTCCATAAATGTATCTATTTTTTTTTTCTTTTTTTCATGGTATTTCAATTCCTTTTGCCTAGTTTCCCCAATTCTCTATAAAACTTTTTTTTCAGTTACTCGTGTTTCTATTACTACACTGTCCAAGACTGTAAACAAGAAAGCTGCCAATACTAAACATGCTTTGCAGTACAAGCAAGCAATGTTGATATTACATTTAAAACACTAAATCCTACAAGGCGTATGAGTGAGTCAGGATTGCCCCCTTCTAGGACCCTGCTAACAGGATCCTGTAGGCTTTTAGAGTCAGCTTGCCATGATTTCATCTACTGGTGCTGCCTTGGACTCCTGCCTTTTCTAAGTCTCCTATGAATTGCTTTAGACTGGGATGCTGGAAAGGACCAGTGTTTGGTAGGATAGGTACAGCTGAGGTAGGGTGGTTGAACCTGAAGAAAGTCCTTGACATTCTGCATGGATATGGCCTTATCCACCCTCAGCCAGACATTTCTTCTAATAATTGATTTTTTAACTACTGCCTTGCTACATGTTTCCAGAGCATCATAGCCACAGTGCAAGGAGTGCTTAGCAACTTGAGAACATGTGTTGAATATGATTAGCAGTTCCTTAGAGAAGGCCTTATTTTCAATCCCCTTCATATTTTTGCTTCATATGGTCCAAGAAGGTCGCCTGATACTTGACTATACGGACTTGGCAATTTAGAGCCCTCATAGCTAGATTAGCAGAGGTGTAAACTTTCTTCTAAAACCTGATACTTTTTCTTAGGACCTTGAGTCACCACTTCAGGATCCACTACAGGATTCTTAAAAAGATGCCTATGGGAAACCAGAACTCTAAGATCTGTCTGGCTTTGGAGGAGCAGGTGGGAATAATTCTGGCTGTAAGAAGAGTCCAACGAGACATTGTTCACTACCTTTAAGACTAAAATGGAAAGAGTTTATGGTCAGGAAGTTTTAGGAATTCCCTTATCCTCTTCTATGACTGAGGGCAATCCTGAGCTTTCCATTTCAAGTGCTCCCTCAGGGTGTGTAGGGTCTCACCAAAAGATATGTCATCAGGAAGAAAAAATGAGGTTACTTTCTCAGAGTCTGAATACCCACAGGAAGCAATAAACAAATCTTTCACATTATCATCCTCTGAATAAAAAGACTCTAAAGACTCCAGGGGGAAGATATCCCTTTTTCTTTTAGCAGAAGATTCAGGGGCAGAACCAGGAAGGCTAGGGATCTAGATCTGACTATAGTGGTCAAATCCTCAGCCAACTTAACTAAGTTCTGTTGATAAGCCGGAGTTTGGGAGAGATACCCTATAGGCCTCAGATGAGGCAAGCTGGGCCTATCAGTAATGTCAGTGCAAGGGGTGGGATGCTGATGGGTGATCATATCCAGAGAAAGGTGAAGAGAGGCAATCTCCTGATGATGGGGGGACTCTGGTCTCCCATTTGACAGAAGGAAAACAGTTGAAGGAAGCCAGAGCCTGCAACATGGCTTTGGACCCAACTGACAACCCAAGTCCTTCGGCTTTTGCAGAAGTACAGGAACCAGGTAGCATAATGGAATCCAAATGGGTCTCAATAGATGTCTGTGCTATAACCTCAGTAGCCAGAGTGGACTGCAAAAGCATCTCGCCTTCTTTCAATAAGCCCGGGTGGACTGACGGCGAATGAGAGTTGCCAGATACCATACACTTCAAGATGCTTCTCTCCTCGTTGCACCATGGCCCGACCAGTGGACATGGTACCAGAAGGCCCTAAAGACTTACTAAGGTTGTTAGCTAGAATGTCAGCCCTACGCTTGATCATCCTACTGTTAAAGTGAGCACAACACCAACAGTTAGGCACACAGTGTTCTTGGCCCAAACAAGCTATGCAAAAAGAGTGAAAGCCCCAGTGTGGTAACTGCTTGCCACAGCAGAGACAATTAACTCTCTCTGACATTAGTTAAGAAACATATGAAAGGTTCCTCATCAGGTTACTTAGCTTTAGAAGTCTTCTTTCTCTGGTTGTCTGCCACCAATGCAGTAGCACTCTGCTTCAGGCTCCAATGGCAAAGGGCTGAAAATATGGCACCGGCTGACCCCCTTTACATCTGCACAGCTTGACATTAGCAGATCGAACTCTGGCTCCTAGTGGGGGAGGAAATTCTCTGGTTGTCAGGCTAGCCAAAGGCTTCCATGGCAGGAAACCCCATCAGTTAGTACAACAGTGAAACACTAAGAATACCAAAAATTATACACTCATGTATTTACAGATCTATGTTGTCCCATTATTGACAGGTTCAACTGATGGGATTTACATCTGGCCTCAACACCTTTAAAACTTTGGATTCAGGGCTCTGACTCCTCCCCTACCAATAGTCCCCTCCCACAGTCAAAATACCTCAATTCAATTTTCCCTAACAAGAACGCATGTTTTAGTATTGAGAACTCCACTAAAAGTAATGTGCCATACAACAAAAGTGGGAAGGGTGGTTCCATGTGAGGGAACCAACCTGTTGAGGATTTTAGAGCAAGACTCTCCTGGGGTATCACCCTTTCTTCAAGGTATAGCAGGGTGACAATTTGGAAAGGGGAAGGAGGTGGGGAGGATGTTGTACCAAACAAAAATAGGACAATGAGGATCTATTGCTATGGTGATTACTTAACCTTCGTATCTGATGCTGTCCATTTTCATCTAATTCAACTTACTGGACAGATCCCCTAGCTACAAAACTGTCTGGGTGGTAAACAGGGAAGACTGTTTCTGAAAAGAGCAGAGCCAAGGGAGGTACAAGACCTAGATAGTATGTCCAGCTTATAGTGACACACAAAAGTATGTATGGCAGACCAGTTAAAAGTGGCACACACCTCATCAATTTGAAAGTGATGTTGAAAAACCGTGGAAGTGACCATTGCCCTTGTCAAATGCACTGTCATTTTTTTTAGCTACTGATAAAATCCAGCTTGTCATAAACAAATGTTATACAGCTTGAGAGCCATCTTGAGAGAGTGACCTTAGTGACACCACATCACAGTTTTACCTTGGATAATGCAATAAATAATTGGTCTGATTTCCTTAAGTCTGTTTAGTTCTATGTAGTAGAACCCAAATTATCCATTATCAAGTAAACTGCAATGTGTATCATTCTCCTTTACATGAAAATTTTGGAAAGAAAACTATTAGATTAACAGACTGCTTTATGTTTGGTTCAGATGTCACCTTTGGAATAAAAGATGGACCCCACCTTTATGAAAAGACAGAAATGGTGGTTTGCGTAAGACTGCCTATAATTCTGAAATTCTCTTTGCAGAAGTAATTGCTACCAAAAATATGGTCTTCCATGTTAAGATTAACTCTACAGACAAGGCCTTGAAGCATCACTAATATCCCATGGAGAAACTGGGTCCCTTACAGGGGGCCAAAGAAGGAAAGCCCCTCTAAGAAAAGCCTTAGATACCTTTTAAAGAAGCCATGAGATTATCTTGCAGCCTATATGAAAATTAGAAAAGGCTGCAAGATGAACTATAATTGTGGAAAAGCTATAACCTTTTTAGAGGAATTCCAACAAGAACTTTAAAATGGAAGTAAGGGGTGCAGAAAACGAATCAAAACCCTTTCTTGGAGCCCAAAAGGAAAATCTTTTCCATTTGTTTTAGTATACTCTCCTGGTGCTTGACTTTTGTGAAGCTGCAAGGATGTGAAATATGTTATCTGAAACCCTGATATCTCTGGCTATCAGTAAAAAATGAAGTAACCCAAGTGGTTAATTTCAAGGTTTCTGGGTCCGAAAGAGGATGCCCAAATGGATGGATTAAGAGGTCTGGCCTTTTAAGCCAACATCCAGGGTGGACACAGGAGGTGAGCCAAAGGTACAGAAACCAAACTTGTTGAGGCCATGTAGGTATAAAAAACCACGAAATGTAGAGTATAGAACACCATAAACAGGAGCCAGGATACAGCAAAAACTATTTATTGTCTTCAGCCTTCACAGGAATAATAAAAGACAAACTGCTGCATCTTTTTATACACTTACTAAATTGAATAATTGTGCAATTAAATATGCAAATTTAGAGCAAAGACAATTTGATCCAGTTTCTTGAATATTTCTCATTCACAAAATACAGAATAAACTACTGAAGTTATAGGTACAAAAAATAAATTACATACCTTATAAAATAATTTATTAAGTAATATTCATTTCTAAATTCAATCTCGTGGGCATGAGAGTACAAAAATTAAGAATAAATCTACTTTCTAAATTTAATAGTTTTTGTGAATAGTTACCAGAACCTATAACACTTGGTTTGGCAAGAACAGAAAAAACAGAGTCCAAGACACCATTATGAACTCTATTAAAATGTTCCGATATAGGACTTTCTGTCCTAAAATTCCTATCACCACCAATGTGCTCCATAATACGTATTTTTATCTGTCGTTTAGTTTGACCAATATAGTATTTTGGTGGAACACATCCATAACCCACTATATAAACAACTCCACAAGATTTACAGTCAAATCTATCTATCTGTGGCATTAAATTTAATGCCATTGATAACATTTCCTGAGAGATTTTTAACCCTAGGGCAAATTTTACATCTGCCACACTCAAACACCATTACCTTAATTCAAATGTTTCACATTATATTTTAAACTCAAAAGTTCTTTTAAATTAGAATATCTACCATAAGAAAAAATAACCTTTTTGGCAAAGAGATGTCCTATTTCATCACTATCACAAACAATAGACCACAAAAAGTCTACAATACTTTTAAGTCTACTAGAAAATGGGGAGTATTTAGTCACAAAAAATATTTTACCATTATTTACGTTGTTAAATTTCTTATGTTCATTAAAACTTTGTGCCAAATTGTCTCTCAAACTCTTATTGCCAAGAATCTTATGTTCACTATTTATAACACTATTTTTAGAGTAACCCCTACTTAAAAGTCTATTTTTTACATCATTAAATTCTGCTCTCAAGAAACATTTTTCAGACGTATGTTCGAACGTACGTTTGAATTCACCAAATGGAAGAGCCTCAGTTAAATGTGTTGGATGTGCACTAGAAGCATGTAGAAAATTATTTGTTGCTGTCTCCTTTCTATAAGGTCTAAACTGAATGTTATTATGTATATCCACATATAACAAAATATCAAGAAATTGTATGCTATATAAATCAACTTTATAGGTAAACTTCAAACCAAATTTATTGGAATGAAGTCTATCAATAAATCCAATGAATTCCGAAATGTTACCTTTACAAATGAATATCAGATCATCAATGTACCTACGGTATAAAACCACAGATTTATAAAAGAACTCTAAGGTATAGAGAAAACTAGTCTCAAAGAAGGACATAAATAAAATTGCATAAGTGGGGGCAAAATTAGCCCCCATTGCTGTGCCTTCTTTTGGTAAAAAAATTTTCTCCTCACATAAAAAATAATTATGTGTAAGTGCAAATTCAAGCAACAATATAATGAAGGAAGTACGAGGGCATTCACCCAAAATGTTGCTAATAGCCTCAAGGCCAAATTTAGTTGAAATACTTGTATATAAGGCCTTGACGTCTACAGTAGCCCAATAGAATTCTTTATCCCAGTGCATATTTTTAACCAAGGCACAGAAATCATTAGTATTCCTAATATGAGAGATAACATTCTTCAGTTCTTTTTTCAGTAAACTATCCAGTAAAATTCCCACATTCTCAAGAAAACAGCCGCAACTAGAGACTATAGGGCGACCAGGAGGGTCACTATAATTATGATGTATTTTTGGCAAAGCATAAAAGGTCGCGTCTCTAGGATTATCTACATGCAATTTTTTCACATCTTTGTGTGTGAGGAAACCCAATCTCTCACCCCGTTCTAACAACTCCAAAAGTGCCCCATTAAATTCCAAAATAGGGTTATAAGATAACTCAGTGTAAACACTCATCACATAGCAAATCAAAAACCATTTTTAGGTAATGTTGTTTGCTCATAATCACCCAGTTACCCCCCTTGTCAGCTTGACAGAAAACATATTTATCAGAAGCATTTTGCATAGCTCTAACAGCTAGCCATTCAGATTTTGTTAGATTAAATTCAATGAATTGCTTCCTAAAATAAGCATATTCTGTTTCAACCTTCCTAAGTAAAACATTTTCAAAGTTATTTAGAATAGCTGACTTCTTAGGTGGATAAAAAGTGCTGTAAGTGGGTAAAGAAGGAACTTCAAGCTTGCCATACCCAGTGAAAAAACGATTAGACTCAATGTCTGGGTCACAAGACACAGATTCAAACATATTATCATCCACAGAATTGTCCAACTCATAATCATAAATAGAAAGGTTCAATAATGAATCATCTAAGACAGAAAAGCTTTCATTACTATTATTGCTATTAGCATCCAACAGAAATTTGTTAACAGGATCCTGTGCTTCAAAAAAGACTTTTAAATATAATTTTCGACAAAAGCGTTTTATGTCAAGCACAATGTCAGCAAGGGCAGGTATCTTAATAGGAACAAATTTACTTCCTTTAAGCAAAACTTGTTTCATATCAGTAGTAATATTAAAGTCGCTTAAATTTAAGATATCCGAATTTAAAGTACTGACATTTTTATGCACAGAAACAGATTCCAACCTAACAGAGTCAACAGCTACTGTGGATGAAATACAAAAGTTAGTATCTTCTATTTCGACCCCTTGTTCTCGGCTTGCGTCTATTACTTTGGCGAAAATTCCATCTGCTTTGCTGCTCCGTCTCAGAATGCGTCTCCAAGTCTTCCATTAAGTCCACTCGTTCAAAGGACACGCTCTTCTTGCTTGCAGTAGTATCTGATGATGAAACTGATGAGTCCCGCCCACTATGAGACTCTTATGGCTTCTCAATATAAACAGCATGATGTGGTCCTCCCTGCTTGTTGATGCATCAGAATACCAACATGTCTGTCTGTACTGAAATCATGTCTCAAAAAAGCCAAACAGTTGCAGAACAAAGCTTAGTTCATAAAGCCAACGCTGAATGAAGTATAGAATAAATCAAGCAACGCTGATACTAAAAAGTGTTTAATAAAACAGAGCTTTCAGGTCAAACAAACCCTTCATCAGTGTATACAATCCTAACACATACTAACCATATTTATACTATCAAAAATCACACAGTCATTAAATATTCAATTAAACAATTAACCTGGTTAAAAAACAATAATGAAAAATTTAAAAGCATAGGTTTCTATTTCAAACACATTTGTTTATATCTTAGTACAGGTTTTAAAGAAACAATTTGATTCAAACCCAGTAATACATCTGCACAAAGGTGTTTTATCCATTGACATTCCTTCATCTCAAGTTTATTATTTAAATCTCCACCCCGTACATCTTTATATACTCTATCACTCTGCATTACCATATTCATTAATATGTTTAGCCAAGGAGTTGGTATCAATCTTTCTCCTCATTTCTGAATGGTGCTCAATTGAATGGTGCTCAATTATTCTTTCCTTCAGTTTTCTAGATGATTTCCCAACATAAAATGCCTCACATCTATTACAAGTAGCCAAATATATTATATTTGTTGTAACACATGTTGCTGAACTTAAAAATACATAGTTCTTTTTTGTTACTGGATATTGAAAAAAATATTAATAACATCACAACTACAATTGTAGCTAGGGAGGGTACCTGGTTTAGTTATTGTTACCCCACCATTCTTAACACACATGCCCTTATAACATAGCTTCTGTTTTAGATTCTGGCAGTTTCTATATGAAAAGCAGGGTGTCATACCAACAATTATGGGTGTCATACCAAGTACAAGACATTATTCTGGTAAAGATGTTAAAATGCACAAATTATTATTGATAATTTCTCTTACCTCAGAAGTAGCTCTATTATATGTTGTTACAAAATGTAGTTTACCTCTATATGGGTTAATATTAATTTCAGAGGGTGCTTCCATTGTGTTGATTAGAAAATATAGCTTTGTACTTTCTTCCCTAAAGCCCAGAACATACTCAAGTTAAATATCTAAGGACTCATTATTATAGCCCCTCTATAAATTCATCATTCAATTCCTTCATTAGTTTTCTACATTCTTCTATAGAAGTACTGAGTCTACTAATCCTAATAAACTGGGCTTTGGTAACACTGAAACACATGGGGGGGGGATCCATGCTGCTCCGATGAAGGAATTTATTCCTGAGGGTGTTTTTTTTTTTTTTTTTTTTTTATAAATAGTGGTTTGAATTTCAGTCCCATCAAATAAAATTCTCACATCTAAAAAAATTAGTACTAATTTCTGAACGTCATAGAAAAACGTAGAAAGTCAGTACTATTATTCAAATAATTTAGAAATATATCTAATTCATCCCTGCAACCACGCCAAACAAAAACAAATCATCCACATATCTCTTAAAACAACTAATATTCTGAAAGTATTGCTGTGGGCCATGATATACAAATTTAGTCTCCCACTTATCAAGTACTAGATTAGCATGCGTATTAGCAAAGGGAGTACTCATTGCTATAGCAGACACTTGATGAAATTCTTTTCATTAAAAACAAAACTATTATCCAATACTAACTGAAGTAGTTCATATACAATTTCACTAAATCTGAGTATTGTCCATTTTTTACTAAATGTTCCCTTTCAGCATCTATACCATAATTGTTGGGTATGACAGTAAAAAGTGACTGAATATCAAGAGTCACCATCAGAAAAGTTCAGTTTTGTACCTACCATAAATGTAGATGTCCGATAGGTATGCATCTGCAGTCATAACATATGGGTTGTCCTGCCTCAGGCAGCCCTTCGGTCGGCCGGATTCCAAAGTCTTGGTATGGCCTCGGCTGATGTCGCACTTTCCCCGACGTCAGAGCTTCTGGGGTATAAAGGCATCAGCCGACGCCATTTTCCTCAGTGTTTCTTGCCCCAGATGCCAGGTGCCCTCTAGGAAGGCTAAATTTGGATAAATGCTGAAAAGTTCCAAACAGTAGCAATATATATATATATATATATATATATATATATATATATATATATATATATATATATATACAAACAAACAAATACACCATAATAGATTCCCCCAGCTAGCTGAAAGAGGGGTAAGCACCCTAGGAATACCACAGAGGGGAAGGAGGATGGGTAATCCTGACTGCAGATGCATACCTATCGGACATCTACATTTATGGTAGGTACAAAACTGTACTATGTCCTTCAAGGATGCATCTGCAGTCATAACATATGGGTAGAATACCATAGCCAAACCGGGGGAGGAGGTACTAAGAGAAGGATGGTGTAGTCAGGATCCCCTGCAGAACTGCAGTTGCAAACCCTGCTCGGGATCTGGAGTATAAAGGTAGATTATAATGCTTGGCAAATGTATGCACGGAGCTCCAAGTAGCAGCTTCTAAAATGTCCTTGGTAGCCACCCCTCGTAGGAAAGCTGTAGTGGTGGCTGTGGCCCTTGTGGAATGAGGCCTGATATTTTCAGAAGCTGTCTTTCCATGAAAAGAGTAGCAAAAGCGAATGCAATTTCCTATCCATTTTGAAATTGTCTGTTTGGAAATTGCTCTTCCTTGCACCCCAGTTGCATATGCTACAAAAAGTTGGTCAGTTTTTCTGTTGGTTTTAGTTCTGTCCAGATAGTAGCGTAATTGTCTGTGTATATCCAAGGTGTGCAAAAGTTTTTCTCCTTTGTTCTGTGGGTTAGGGAAGAATGTAGGCAAATGTATAGCTTGGTTCAAGGATACCCTGGATACCACCTTTGGCATGAAAGTAGGATTGGTTCTCAGAGACACTCTATCCTGGTGGAAAATAAGAAAAGGCTGCACTGCCAGTAATGCCTGTAACTCGGATACTCTTCTTGCTGAAGTGATTGCCAGAAGGAAAGCAGTTTTCCAAGATAAAAACTGTAGGTCTGCTGATGCTGCTGGTTCAAAAGGAGGTAGTGTCAATTTTTCCAGCACGAAATTGAGATCCCATGCAGGTAGAGGGGGTCTCCTTGGAGGTTTAACATTTTTGATCCCTCTCAAAAATTGTCTGAGAAGAGGGTGAGAGAAGATAGGAGGATCCATATTGTATTCTGCTGAAATTGCTGAAGCATGAATCTTAATGGAAGAATAAGACAGGCCATTGTGGAACAATTCTGCTAAGTATTCTAGGATGTGTGCTATGTTTGCCACTGTGACATCTGTGCCCTTTGATGTGCTCCAAATGAGAAATCTCTTCCATTTAGCTGAGTATGTCTTCCTTGTGGAAGGTCTGCGAGCCTCCAGGATAATGTCCTTGACCCTCTGAGATAAGACAGATTGGCTTGGTTTTAAGGAATTTTCCAGGCAGTTAGTTGCAATGTTTTCAAGTTTGGATGCAGGGTCTTGAAATTGTTCTGCGTTAGAAGAAGAGGCCATAGGGGTAGAGGCCATGAGTTCGCCTGAGACATGCTTCTCAGTAGCGGATACCAATGTTGTCTTGGCCAGTCCGGAGCTATTAGTATCACCTTTGGCTGTTCCTCCCTGATCTTCAGTAGAACCTTGTACATCAATGGGAGAGGTGGAAAGGCATATACTGTTAGGGCATTCCAGCTGAAAGAGAGAGAGTCCACCCTCCAGGCTTGTGGGTGGTATGTCCTTGAGCAGAATTTCTTTAGGTGGTGGTTGAGTGGGGAGGCGAACAGATCTATCTCTGGCATTCCCCATTTCCTTTGTTATGAGTTTGAAGATGTCTGGATGCAGCATCCATTCGTGGGCATCTGTGGTAGTTCTGCTTAAGCTGTCTGCTAGTGAATTCTCTTTTCCTGGTACGAATTTGGCCTGCAGCTGGATATTGAGAATCAGGCATAGGTTCCACAGATTCATTGCCATCCGGCATAGAGGGTAGGAATGTGTGCCTCCCTGTTTGTTTATGTACCACATGACCGTGGTGTTATCTGTCCT
The DNA here is from genome assembly GCF_019279795.1 of Protopterus annectens. NCBI lineage: Eukaryota > Metazoa > Chordata > Ceratodontiformes > Protopteridae > Protopterus > Protopterus annectens. Next base: position 830,441,026 of record NC_056747.1, read on the forward strand.
TATTAACAGATGTCCTTGCTGGAGGAATGGTTTGAATGCCTCGATTGCAAGCTTCACTGCCAGCATCTCCTTTTGGTTTATGTGCATGCTTAGCTGTCCTTGAGGCCATAGGCCTTGGATACATTTGTCCTCCATGTGTGCTCCCCATCCTAGGTCTGAGGCATCCGTGGTGACGGTCTGCCTTGGTTTTGGTTTGTTGAAAGGCAACCCTCTGTTGGACTGGCAGGCCTGAGCCCACCACAGGAATTCCTTTTGAAGGCATGGAATGATTGGTATCATGGCTTCTAGGCTGTGACTGTGTTGAGACCATACATTCCTTAGGTACCATTGTAATTTCCTCATATGCAGCCTGGCATGTGGAATCAAGATTATGCAGGATGCCATGTAACCCAGGGCCTGCAGGACTTTCCTTGCAGTAAGCTGAGTTTGTCTTGTCAAAGTCATGAAGTAACCTGGAAGTTGTTTTTGTTTTTCTTCTGTGAGAAAAGCCATCTGAGTGATTGTGTCCAGATCCGCACCCAAAAAGGTTATCCTTTGGGATGGCACTAGTCTTGACTTTTGGATGTTGACTGTGTATCCCAAGGCCTGTAGCAGGTGTATGACATAGGCCAAGTCCTTTAACAATTTTGTCTTGTTGTCCGCTTGTATTAGGCAGTCGTCCAGGTATGGGTAAATTTGAATTCCCTGAAGTCTGCAATGTGCAATTACTGATGCCAGGCATTTCGTGAATACTCTGGGCGCAGTAGATAAGCCAAAGGGCAATGCTGAGAATTGATAATGTTCTGATCCTGCAAGAAATCTGAGGTGTCTTCTGCAATCTGGTCGGATAGGGACGTGCAGGTATGCCTCCTTGTGATCTAGAGTCACCAGCCAAGACTCCTTGCCCAACATGGGAAGAAGTTGCTGTAGGGTCAGCATTTTGAATTTTGGCACAATGAGAAATGTGTTCAGTGTGGACAAGTCGAGAATAGGCCTCCATTGATTTTCTTTTCTTGGTACTAGGAATAATCTGGAGTAAAATCCCTGGCCTTGTTCTATAGATGGTACCCTTTCTATCGTTTTCATCTGAAGTAAATTGCTGATTTATCTTAAAGCCTCTGCCTTCTGGTTTGGTGGAAGGTTTGGCATTCCGCTCCTTTTTGGTAAAGTGTGGAAGTGAAACCTGTATCCTTTGTCTATTGTTTGCAATGTCCATGTATCCTTTGTAATGCAATGCCAATTTTTTGAGAATAAAGCCAGCTTTCCGCCCAAGAGAGCTTCCAGTTGATCCCTGGTAGGCGGAATCAGAGTCAAGTCATTGTGTCTGTCCTGTGGTAGTGGTTGTAGTTGCAGCTGTGGCACTACTCCTCTGGTTGGCAGGCTGCCACTGACGGCCCCTGTATGCACCCTTTGATTGACCTCTGCCTCTAGGGCGTCTATTCCTGCCCCTCTGTGCTCTGGAGGTGTCTGGAAAGGACCAATTCTTTGTAGGCCAGTTTCTGCTGAACCTCGGAGGTTGGACCTGCAGAAATTCCTTTACTGTTTGCACAGATTTTGCTTTTTCTTCCACCTTCTTTAGAATCTCCTGTGCAGGTGAGCCAAATAAATTTTGTTTCTCCATTGGAGCATCGAGGAGTTTAGCCTTGACATGGTCTGGCAAGGATTGCTCCTTTAGCCAGGCATGCCTACGAATTTTCTGCCCCAGTCATAGCTGATCTAAATGAAGCCTCCAGTGCATCATAGCCACATTTTAAGAAATGATTACTGACCTGCTGAGAGTTGTGTACCAAATCCTGAAGGGATTTACGGTCTAAAGGTTCAGGAGAAGAAAGCTTCTTATTCAGCTGATCTAACAAAAATTCTTGGTACTGTATCATATGGAATTGACAGTTTAATGCCCTGGCAGAAAGAGTAGCAGATGTATAAACCTTTTTACCCCATCTCTCTAATGCTCTGGACTCTCTTTCAGAGGGAAGGGGATTTTTGGCAGTAGCAGCTGCAACCCCTTTTGGGCCCTGAGAAACAGTTTCTGGGTCTGCAGCATGGGCTTTATACAGGTGGGTGAGAATCCGGGACCCTGTAATATCGGTCAGGTTTGGCAGGGACCGGGGAAAGAGAATCAGGTGCAGTACTGACATCATTATACACATCATCAATTACAGTTAGAACAGGTGGTATGGCTAAGGGCCTATGCTGGGGCAAATGCAAAAAGGTCCTTAATCTTTTTCTAGAATCAGAGAAATCCTGACCCTGCCATTGAAAAGTGTGTGTGTAAAGTCTCCCCAAAGGAAAATTCTTCAGGTGGGGAGGCCGAAGGAATAGAATCCTCTGCATCTGATTCCTCATAAGGCGAGTAGGCCCCTTCCTGATGGTCTGACAAATCAGATCCATCCGTGGAGTAATCAGAGGAGAGAGGTTCAGAGGGATCAGTCCTGGGCCTTTTGTCTAGTGGAGGTTGGGAGGCCCTGTCTGGGTGAGGTTGGGAACCCCTAATTAAGGATATAAGGTCCTCAGCAAGACTGAGAATCTGAGAACTTGAGGAAGGCCTCTGAGAAGTAGATTTGGAAGGCAAAGCTTTTGAAAGTTTGGCAGCTTTAGCCCTGGAGAAGGCCTTAATAGACATAGAAGCTGGGGGCCTAGCTGCCCCACGTGCAGGGGTAGAAATGTCCAAAGGTATGGTGTTGGACAGTTCTTGAGCACTAGTTTCGGTAGGGAGTTCTGAAGCCGACTCAGCCGGGGCCTCTCTGGCCTCGGTTGTCGGAGATATGGTTTCGGTAGTAGAAATAACCGTGGACTCTGTTTCAGCTGAAACAGAGACACTCGCGGTAGGCCTAGCCGTGGTTTCAGCAGAAACCGCGGGCCGCGAGTGTTGGTCCTTTTCCTTGCGTTTTTTGGCCATATGCGAAGTCGGAGACTCCAACGGCATTTTATAAGCAAAAGCGGTTCCAAAAAATTCTTCTGCAAACTCCGACCTACGTCTTAGAGTCCGTCGGTTGAAGGAGGCACAGGCTAAACAAGCTGATACGTCGTGGTCTGGGCCTAAGCAAGGAAGGCAGTAAGAATGGAAATCCTTATGAGGTATTTGTTTCCCACAAGTTAAACAATTATTTACTTTGTCTGACATCGGCTGAGGCAAGAAAGAGTCCCCAATGGGGTACTTAGCTTTTTTTCGAAGTCTTCGGTAGCTGAAATCTCTGGATCTGACCGACCGGCACTTGCGAACAGCTTCTGCTTCGGGCACCGCGCGGCAAGAAAGACTGAGGAAAATGGCGTCGGCTGATGCCTTTATACCCCAGAAGCTCTGACGTCGGGGAAAGTGCGACATCAGCCGAGGCCAGACCCAGACTTTGGAATCCGGCCGACCGAAGGGCTGCCTGAGGCAGGACAACCCATATGTTATGACTGCAGATGCATCCTTGAAGGACATCTTATTTATAGTACCAAGAGATTTATACGTCATAAACCAATCAGAAAGATTATGCAAAAAAATCAGCATCATCCCGTATATAGCTTTTTACATACAATAATTGTTTGAATAATACATTTTCTGCCCAGAGCCCTGGATTCCCTATTATGAGTAGGCATATATCCCTCTCAGTTGGTTTTTCATCGTAGCTGCTGCTGCAACCATAGCATCTACTGGGGGGGGGGGGGGCTTTACTCTAGTTCTACCCTTGGGTGAGGCCAATTTTTTTTTTTTTAAACAAGAAATATTTTTTATTGAATTATCACTTATGACACAGGCAACTGTACATTTATATAAATAAAAACAAACCAAACTGACAGCTAACATTATACACTACTTAGAATCTTCTGTACAGTCAATCTCAAACATTACATAGCTCAATTCAGTTCCTGCCTTCCCTTAAACCTCTTTCCTCCTTTAAACATTATTTTGCATATACTGTTCCCACAATTCCCATTTTTGCTTACGTCATTTTTCTCCTAACCCTGTACTAAAGATCCCACTTCCAGTTCTTTTATCTCTGTTACTATATTAACTACTTCTAGTACGGTTGATTTAGACTACGAGTTTCATTTTCTAGTAATTGCTTTTGTGGCAGCCACCAGAAATAAACTCAGCAAGGTCATACTGCATCAAGGCAATTCCAATTCTGTATCACAGCTCAAAATATTATTTCGTTAGTTACACCAATTTGCTCACCCAGTATTTCTGATACAGTAGTCTGCAGGGAATTTTTATAATCTGCCAACTCATTAAACTTTCAAAAAATATGCACCAAATTTTCTTTTTCTTCCCTATCACACCCCTAACATTTGCAAGCCACCAAAGGAAAAATACTTTGGAGTCTGATTGGGGTATGAAAATACCGAAGCAAACACTTCCAAGCAAAGATCCTAAATCTTCTAGACTCTGTTGCACATTTTGGAGACATATACATATCCGCCCATTGTTTCTTTGTGAATTGCTTATCCAATCTCTCCTCCCAAATTTTTCTAATCCGATTCTTGCAATCATGCAGCATTTTATATGCCCTACTAATTATCCCTTGAACAGCAGCTTCTGCTCTGGATTTGACTAAAAATTCTACCGGTGCTGGTCTTTTACTTTGGATTCCCCTATTCCTTCCTCTTTGCTTGTACTCTGATATCAATCCTTGATAGGAAGGCTATATGCAGCCTGCAGTCTAAATTAATTAATGGCTTCCTCCCATTTTATTACTGTTCCCTCTCTAATTATTTGCTCCCAATACCTTGGTTCCTTTTTCAGTTTTCTCCAGTAAATTCCAGCCCTCTCTTGCCTATTCGGTATACTTCTAACTGCAATCATCCCTAGTGGCATAATCTCCTTTCTCCATTGCAGTGTTGGTTTAGTACTTAGACTACTTTCTGCTACTTTATGAATGTAACATTCTGTATGGTTAGTGTTATTTTCCTTAAGGATTTACATCCAAAATTCCAGCCTCTCCTTATTTCTTGAGCCCCCCCCCCCGTTTCATCATCATTCATTTCTTGAATTACAGTTTTCTGCTTGTGCGGCATGAGCTTCAACTGTGTGGCAATGAAATACCCCTTCAATTCAGGTAAACCAAAACCATCTTTTTCCATTATCTCACTTGACTCTTGCTCTCTTCCTCTCCCAGATACAAATCCTTCAACTCTTTATGAATTGCTAACCACAACTTCTTTGCTGGTTGATAAATGTATGCCTAACCTATATATAAAATTAGAGACTAAACATTTTCACTGCTTGTATCTTGCTATCCATAAAACAGAGCTTCCAATATCTCATTTTTGTATTATCTCTTGTTTAGTCTCTTTCCACATATCATTAGCTGCAATACAGATTCCTTTTTAAACCACATTCCTAGGTACTTCATTTTATCATATCCACATAAATATAGGTATTGCTGAAAAGATCTGTGTTTTATCTTCATTAGCTTTTTTTTATCTTGAAACGATTTGAAACTGTCTCAGAATGTTCCACAACAATGAAATGTCCATTTCTGGTTTTATTAGGTACAAAATAATATCTACAAATAAATCCAACTTTTCTTGATTATCATACCAATTATATCCTAGAAATTCCCAAAACCTTATTTTCCTTGCCAATGGTTTTACATATAATGAAAATAATGGGAAAGAGGACACACCTGCCTGGTTCCTCTGATAAAACAGAACTTATCAGAGAGGGACCACAAACACTATTATACATCCCTGCTTGCTCATATATCCTTCCTCTGAATCAACCTTATTATTTGATCAGGGAATGCAAATGCTTCCATTTCCATAATAATAAAATCCCAGCTAACTCTGTGGAATGTTTTCCTGCATCAAGACTCAACAGTGGTATTTTTTTACATTTGGCTTCCCTCTAGATCATCATGGTTCTATTAATATTGCCAAATGTTTGCTTCCCCTCCACAAAACCATGTGAATCCATATCTATCAATTTTGGCAACTTTGCCATTCTTTTAGCCATTATAGACATGCACTTTACAACCACGGTTTAGAATCAAAATGGGCCTATATGAATCTGGATCTGATGGGTCTTTTACCATCTTTAGGTATTACAGCCACCACAGTTTTCTTCCAGGATGTTGGTGCTTCTCTTCCTTTTAAAATACTGTTAAACAAAACCTTACAGATCTTTATCACTTTCCTCCCTCCTAGCTTCCAAACTTCCACAGGAATGCCACCTATTCCTAGAGACCTCCTTGGAGTTGTACAACACTATTTTTATCTCATCTCTGCCTATCTTAACTGTTAGTAATTCAGCCTCATTTATCTATAACCTTGGCATATTTAATTATTCTATAAACATTTCCATTTGTGCTTTACTTTCTGTTGCCTGAGCTGTTGAGCTAAAAGCTTTTGTGCTCTAGATTTATTACGATCAAAAACAGGTGCATAACAGCAAGCTTTCTACACTACCACATATTATTGAGGTAGACCCTTATTTTCTCTTTAGCACTCACCAGTTGCACCTCTTCTTGTTCTGTGAGATTCCCCCTATTCTGAAAGACTTCCAACTTCTGTCAGTCCCTCTACATAATTCTTGTTACTTCTTAACCATCTCTCTTTTTCTTTTATTTCTACCCTATTTTTAAACTTCACTTTCATTTTATCCCAATCCTAGATATATTTTAAGAAATTGCTATCTTCCCTAATAACACCTGAATAAGTTCCATTACACATTCCTTAAGTTCCTTTCTGTTTAACGAATAGATGGATAAGTGCCATCATCTCATTTTTGTTTCATTATTATACATTCTTGAGTTACTACTGCAGCATGATCTGCAATAGTTACTGGATGCAGATCGAACTTTCAATTAAATGCACATGTTCCTGTAAAATATAAATTTCTGTATAGCCTAGCCCAGTTTACGTACATTGGGGAATAATATGTAAATGATATCTTAATACTGAATTCACATCTTCCATACTAAATATTTTCATAAATGCCTTCAAATATATACAGTCTTTATTTTTTCCTTCTAGCCCCCCTCCCCCCATACATTCGCACTGTTGGAAATCAATTCCAGTTCCCCGCCTGTAAGGAATATTCCCTGCTGAAAGCTGATCATTTCTCCCAGAATCTTAAACTCTATTTTAGCAGTTTTAGATGGAATATAAATGCAAGCCAGTGTAATCCTTCTCCTTACTAGTAACCCCTTACTATTACAAACGTACCATTATCATATTTTTCCCCTATTCTATCACTATTGGAGCTCCTCTAGCAATTAATACAAGTGATACTTTTTCCTCAGTCCCACATACTCCACTGAATAACCATCTTGAAATCATTTTTATTTTTTATCAAATTCATATGCATATATGCATGCTCACTTCTTTCCAAATGTGTTTGCTGTAGCATAGCTACTTGCAATCTGCATTTTTAATTTAGTTCACAACTCTTTTTACATAAAAATAAGACAGTTTCACCAGTGGTAAAATAACAACTTAGAATAAAAAAAAAATCACTGAAAAAAGTGTAGTCAGGAGCCCAAGAACAGAATTAGCATTCAAAGTTTAATATACTGCTTTCATCCAACAGGACTATCAAACTATTCAACGAAAAATTTCAAGCACTTCTTATACAAAAACCTACCAATTAAAAACTAATTCATTATCAACTAAAATTCTTTGGTTAACACTTTAAATGCTAAACCAGTTAGAAAAACTTTTAAAAGAACTTCATAAATAGTAATACATATGTACACAATAGAAATAAACTGCAAAAGTAGTACAACAGCATTCATTTACAAACCTTTAGCCTTCTATTCTTTAGGAAGCACTTAATATTAACACATTCATTTAGACATGGTAACTTGTCTGATCTTAACTATTTGCCATTCAGCTTCCCGTGTCTCTATTTTTAAAGTCACCTCCACTTAAGTATGGTGAGACAAGTTCTAACGCAGAGAATAAGAACTTTTTAAATTTCTTATAAATGATGCAATGCTTATACAATGCATTTTTCTTCAACTTTGATGGAATACTGACTGATGTTCATTAATTCTCTTCTCAAGGCTTCTAGTTGTCATGCCACCATAGGAGGCATTGCAACCTGAGCACATGCTAATATAAACTACCCCAATGACTTGCAAGTAAACCTCCCCGGGACAGCAATAGTTTCATTTATATGATCTAACAAAATATATGGGACTTCTGAAATAAATCTGCATTCATTACAAAAAACACATTTGATAAGTACACTTACATATTGCTGTCTCTGATACAGACATTTGTATTGTCCATCTCTGAAGAATCTAACACAACATAACCAAGGATGATATTCCAACAAGGGGAGAGGACGAAATTGGAGGCGCAACAAACAATTAATTACCGAAACACATTTTTTGAACAATTGTGAAATATTATCTGCTAACATTTATAACCTTACCAAGGAGAAGTTCAGTGAAGATGACATTGGGTTATTACAAAGTGGTTTGTCTTTTATTCCTAGCCAACATGCTAGTGCAGTTAGGACACTTTTAGATCTGAAATTGTTTTGTAGAAAGCTTAATTTGTAACAATTCTTTGTAACTTAAGTTTTTAGAAAATAATGCATTAAAAAGACTGTCTAGTTTCAACTCACCACTTTAATCGCCTATTCAGGTTTCTCATGATTTTTCGGAAAAATAAATTGATGTTTGCAAAAAGAAACTGCAACAAGTAGTTTAATTTGTCAAAAAAGGAAGAGTCTAGTTTAAATGTAGTAACTAACAAAAAAGAAATAAGATAGATGGAATGCTGACAAAGAGGGTGGGCTTGTTATGTACCAGGATGATTATATTGCAGAAATAGAAAAAACATTGGAAAACAGACTAGGATATAGGTCACTTTTATTATTTTACAAATAATCCAGGTATAAGCTTATTAACAGTCTTTTACTGAACTTGTTGATTAATGATGCTATTAACTTTGATATACCCCAGTTTATTCATACTGAATTCCCAAAAACAGGTGTATTATTTGGTATACCCAAGTTACACTCAGCAATTTTCAATGCCTTATAGACTTACATTTTCTGCTTTGGGAAATATTACTGAAGGGATATCAATTTTTTTTTTGGATTCTTTGTTTAATTCATTAGTGCCAAAACTGGTTAGTTATATCAAGGTCACATGGGATTTCTTAAATGTTCAAAGATATTTTAAATTTGAGGATCATCAATATGTTATGTTAATTTTGATGTCAAATCTCTATATACACGTAAAAATGTGAGGTATTGCCAGCTATGCCAAGACAAGTAGGGAAGTGGATGTGTAACATATGCCATAACAGCTAGCTGGAATTTTGTAAAGAATTGTATGTCATTTGTATATCAAACTGATTTGTACAGATGCTTGCGTTGAAAAATGCATTTGTAAAGCTGCCTGTGTTAAAAATGCATCAGTGATGTGTCCTGCTAGACAGAAAAGAAATATATATGTATATCAGACTGTACTGTATTGTAACTGATTAAATGTATTCATTTTAATACAGGATACTCTAAGAGAAGAGGTTAATCTCAAAATTTAAAAATAGTTTTAAAGTAAATTACCTAGCTTAGGCCACAAATATTGTATCTTACAGTTCTCAAAGCAACCAGAGACAAAAAGTATATGCTAGGAAGCTTCCTGCATTGTCTTTGGGGGTGAACAAATTGCTACATTGGAAAGGTGGAGGGTTAAAACTGTTTTATGACTTCCAGGAGCTGCAGCAGATCTTAGCAAGGCTGTGTGTGTGTGTGTGTGTGTGTGTGTGTGTGTGTGTGTGTGTGTGTGTGTGTGTGTGTGTGTGTGTGTGTGTGTATGTTTTATTGACACACATGTGCTACATACTTACAGCTTCTAGCCAAGGGGGTGGGCATGGGAACCAGAATTCAGATGACCAGATGTATGTGATGTCATTCTGTTATCCATTACTAAAAATTATATTTTAATAGTAGGTGAGACTGAAGTCTCACTGCAGCCTGTTCTTGGAACCTGACAAAGAAGGACCCCTTGTAAATCAGAGTGTATATGTACCTTTAAGAAGGTTTCCAGTGAGCTAGCATGTGTACATAAATATGGAGCATGTGCCAAGCAAGACTGCCATTTTGTAGTGAGCTGCAGAGGTGTAAGCATGTATTTGTATGTAGTAGTCAGTTCATTTATTCATATTTTATGTTGCTAGCAATACTGATGTGTTTTTTTATGTAATAAAGTATATAAATGAACACCCAAGCCTCTTTGTCTTGACTAGCTACACAAGACAAGCAACATGGTGTCTAAATGGGATCCAAAGTCAAAACCATGAGGCAACTCAGTTGAAGTTGGAGCAATATACAGGAGTGGATTATCCCTACTGCTCAACCAACTCGCAAAACAGGTCAGAAACTAATTCCAGGTACTAAAACTCGCTTAAATGATTTTTTACTCAACGACTATAAAACAAAGCACTATGAATGCTCAAAACGAATTTCTACTTAAATGAAATGTCCAAAACTGCGATATATTGATAAAAATACTCTGAATAGTTTCAAAAGTGTTTAAAACTATATCAAAATCACAAAATGTATACAAGAAAAACGACCATATTTTCTCACTATGTGCTACTTTTTCGCATTAACTAAATTTATTCAAATATCTGAAGTGTACAAAGTGTTTGCAAGTTTGTGCAGTATTACAGTACAGTTAATTCACCCAACACACTCATTTCAAAGAATATTTTGCAAAGTACAGTCTTTTAAAGAGTTTACTGTGCATATGAATGTTGTTACAAGTATCTGGTGTGTGTGCATGTTTGTACACAACTACAAGAGTCATATTTTGCATTGTGTTTAAGCATACTTTGTTGGCATGGCAAATAGGATTTCGCACACCTGCTCCACTACTGTTTGATAACAATACTGTTGAAAACTGGAGTACATTTGAGCAGGGGTACAATACTTTAATACAGGCTATTTTTAAAAAAGATGCATGTACAAGAGCATTTATTCTGCTTAATTTAGCTGGTTCAGAAACCACTGAAAGAGAATGTTCATTTGTGTATGCACGGGAAGTGGAAAACTGCCATAAATGGTACCAGCTGAAACAAGGGAAGACCCACAATGCTTAAAAAGTAAATTTAAAGAAATGTGCAATCCCCAAACAAATATTACAATGGAAAGGCACATATTTTACACAAGAGATCAAAAGCCTGGTGAAACTTTTGCAGCATATGCAACTCACTTGAGAAATGAGGCTAAAACATGCAGATTTGGTAAATTAAGGGATGAGCTGATAAAAGACAGGCTTCTGTGTGGTATTAAAGATGATGCAGTGAGAATGATTTTGCTTCGAGACAATGACAACTTTGAATAAGGCCATGGAGACTTGTCAAATATAGAAGCTCACAGAAAAGCACACAAACATGCTTACCAATGAGAAATGCGTGCTTCCAGCACCTTCCAAAGCTAATGCTAATAGTATGCAGCACGTGGTTAAAAGGTACAGGCCCAAGGGTGTGGTTACTTCAATGAAACACAGAACCTTTATAGCAAATTCCAAGGCATGCTCTGTAAAGCGGACATGCTCAGTGAAGCACAAAGGTGAGTCATCAAGCTAATCATGTGCCCTCACCTACTCTCACAGTCAACTGTCGTAATTGTAGTGGAAATACAGAGTCTAAAAGAGAAAAATGCTTCGCCATTGGTGAGCAGTGCCACAAATGTAAAAAGTGGAATCATTTTCAAAGATTTTGTAAATCAAAAGTGGTCCATTATTTTATTAGAAGAGAACATTCAGAGAGACAAGTTGATCAATTTTTGATGGCATGTCTGTGCTTGGTGAAAACAGTAAATGCAGTAGACTTGTGGGCAAAGAATGAAGTATTTTGCACTGTTCGGATTAATGGGAGACGCATAGAGTTCAAAGTAGATACTGGTTCAAAGGGCAATCTTATATCAGCAGAAACATTTACTAGAGTAAGAATTGGTGAGAAGCTTGATTTGGCTGACCAAAGGCTCAGTACTGCTTTCATGTTACTTTGCCGGGAACAGCTATGACTTACAATTTTACATAGTCAAAAGGCACGTACAGTCATTATTAGGCCTCAGAGACAGCTTGAAAATAGGACTGTTTTCATTTTATAAGGAAGTCCTCCATGTAAGCTTGAAAGATAACTGTTCTAATTTTGCTCAGACTATTTTTTCTACCTATGCTGACCTTTTTGAAGGCAAACTCCCAGTTGTGTACTCCATGAAGTTAGACCCTGACGTCAGCCAAGTCGTCAGACCAACAAGGAAAGTTCCAGTAGCTATGCATGGTACAGTCAAAGCAGAGTTAGACGGAATGGTGCAGGAAGGAGCGACATGTCCTGAAGAACAACCAACTGAATGGGTATCCTCCATGGTAGCAGCTCATAAGAAAAGCTCATATGATATTAGAATATGTACTGATCCACAAGACGACACTTTATCAAAGCACTAAAACAACCTCATCATCCAATGTGCACAGTCAAAGACATTAATGCTCTTATGCCAAATGCCACTGTTTTGTCGGTCTTAGATGCAAAAAGTTCATTTTGGCAAATTTTGCTTGACCGAAAATCTTCATCGCTAACCACTTTCAGTACACCGTTTGGCAGGTACAGATATTTGAGTATGCCAATTGAGATGAATTCTACTAGTCAAGTCTTTCAGCGTATAACGGAACAAATTTTTTCTAGATATCCATGTGCTATTATAGTAGATGATATTCTGGTAGGAGGCAATAGTGAAGTCAAACATGACAGAAACCTCAGGGAAGATTTAGAACGAGCTTGTGAAGTGAACCTTAAGCTGAATCCTCAGAAGTGCAAATTCAGGCTACCAGTTTATATCATAGACACCAATGAAACAACTGTAGTTATAAACATTATACTTCACTTATAAACCATCCAGTCATTGTCAGTTAAGCATTATATAACTCATTTAAATCCTGTCTCTTCAACCTTGTTCCTGCTCTACATATATTCTTCCCACAATTCCCATTTTTTCCCCAAGTAGTTTGATCCTTCCCTTTTCTAACGATACCAATTCCAGTTGTTTTACCTCTGTTACTATATTTACTGCTTCTAAAAAAAGCTGGTCTAGACTTTGATTTCCATTTTCTGCTAATTGCTTTTTTGGCAGAAATCACAATTAGACTCAACAAGGCTTTACTATGTTTAGGCAATTCCGAATCTGTAGCATAACTCAAAAAAATGATGCCCCCAGTCAGTCCAATCTGCTCACCCAGTATCTCTGACAGAGCAGTCTGCCAGCTTATTACACTTCCAAAAAACATGTTCCCAGCTACCTCTTTCCTGCCCGTCACACCTCCAACATTTGCTATCCACCTGAGGAAAAATTCTTTGGAGTCTACTTGGGGTATAAAAATACCTATGTAAACACTTACAGGCAAAGATCTTAAATCTTCTACACTTTGTTGCATATTTGGAAGATAAAAATATATTCCCACATTGTTTCTCTGTGAATTGCTTATCCAATCTCTCTCTCTCTCTCTTCCCAATCCTTTCTAAGCTCCTCTGATTCTTATAATTATCATGCAATATTTTATATGCTTTACTAATTATTCCTTTAACAGCAGCTATCTACTCTAGATTATATTAAAAACTCTACCAGTGCTGGTCTTTCATTTAGGAGCCCCCTATTTCTCTTTTCCCTATACTTAGATATCAATCCTTGATAGGGAAGGCAATCTTTAACCTGTAGTTGAAACAAATTCTTGGCCTCTTCCCATTCTATTACCTTTCCCTTTCTAGTTATTTGCTCCCAATACCTTGGTTCCTTTGCCAGTTTTCTCCAATAAATTCCAGCCCCCTCTTGCCTATTATCTGTATCCCTGACCACAGTCAACCCTATAGGCAAAATCTCTTATCGCCATTCTCGTGCTGGTTTGGTTCTTAGAACACTTCCTGTTATTTTATGAATATAATACTCAGTATGATTTTGGTTTTTCTCCTTAAGAGTCTGCAACCAAACTCCCAATTTCTCCTTATTTCTTGAGCTTCCTCCATGTGTCAGCATCATTCCTTTCCATTTTGAATTATAGTTTTCTGCTTGAGCTATGTATAAGAGCCTTAACTGTGTTGCTTTAAGATACCCCTTCAAATTAGGCAATCCTAGTCCACGTTGTTTTATTGGTAGAATCAGCTTATCCCACTTGACACTTGCTGTCTTTCCTTCCCAGAGAAAATCCTTCGACTTTTTAATTGCGGTCCACAACTTCTGCCCAATGGCTTCTATATTAGTATCCATTTAACAAAACTTCGAGTTTTTCAATTCTGTATTATCTTCTGTTTAGTCTCTTCCCACATATCCTTAGCTGCCACCACAGAGTCACTTCTAATCCATACTCCTAAATCTCCTAAATACTTCATTTTATCATGTCCCCATAAATATGGATATTGTTGGACCAATTTGTGCGTGGGTACATCATTTATCACTATAGCCTTCGTTTTAGCTTCATTATTTTGTATTCTGAGAAGATCTGAAACGGTCTTAAAATGTTCCATAGCACTGTAAGGTCCCTTTCTGGTTTTGTCATGTATAAAATAATATCTGCAAACACAGCCAGCTTTTCCTGACTACCATACCAGTTATATCCTTGAATTTCTGCGTCCCTTATTTTCTTTGCCAATGGTTCTAAATATAATGCAAACAACAAAAGGGAAAGCGGACAACCATGCCTGGTTCTTCTATTCAAGCAGAAATTATCGGAGAGGACCCCACCCACTTTAACTTGCGCCTCTGATCTTTCGTATATTCTTCAAATCATCCTTATAATTGTATCAGGGAAAGCAAATACTTCCTTCGCCCTTCTCATGAAATCCCAGTCTACTCTGTCAAATGCTTTCTCTGCATCAAGACCCACCATTAAAAGTGGTACTTTCTTACATTCTGCTTCCCTCTGGATCATCAATGTTGTGTTAATATTGCCAAATGTTTGCCTCCCCGCCACAAAACCACACTGATCCATTTCTATCAATTTTGGTATCACATTCTGCCATAGTCATTATAGACAAACACTTTGTAATCATGGTTTAGAATTGAAATGGACCTGTATGAAGCTGGATCCGATGGATCTTTACCGTCTTTAGGTATTGCCATTACCACCGCTTTCTTCCAAGATGCTGGTTTGTTTTTTTTTTTCGTCTTTCGGCTTTTCCCGGTTAGGGGTCGCCACAGTGGAACTCCGGTCCACTAATGATTGGCAGTAGGTTTTTACGGTGCCGAGTTGCCAGCTCGACACCCAGCCTTCAATGAAGGTGCGCCCATTCACGCATGTCTTTTGAAACGTCACTTGACAGCAGGGAGGACATGCAGACTCCACACAGAAGGCTCTCCCTGCACTCCAGCCGAGAATCGAATGGGAGAACCTCTTGCTGTGAGGCAACAACGCTACCGCTGCACCACCACGGATACTTCTCTTAAAATACTGTTAAACAAAACCTTCCAGATCTTAATCAATTTTTTCCCTCCAAACTTCCACAGGAATACCATCTATTCCTGGGGACTTTCCTGTAGACTGGTTATACACAGCCATTTTTATCTCATCCCTTCCTATCCTGTTAGTAATTGAGCCTCATCTACCTCTAACTTTGGCATATTTAATTCTTCCCTAAATATTTCCATTTGTACCTTTTCTTGACTTCCAAATTTCTCTGCTTTATACAAATTTTCATCAAATTTCTGAAATATTTCTAATACTTCTACAGGGTCTCTCGTTATCTTCCTTGTTACAGGCTGTGTAAGCTTGGTGACTGACCTTTCCACTTTGTTGCCCGAGTTGTTGTGCTAGAAGTTTTTGTGCTCTAGAATTACCAAATCACAGTTGCTGAACACCAGTCTTTCTAAACTCATGCATATTATCGAGGTAATCCTTTATTTTCTGTTTAACATTCTGCAGTTGCTCCTTTTCTTTTTCTGAGAGATTCCCCCTATTTTGCAATACTTTAACATTTGTCAATCTCTCTAAATAATTCTTGTTACTGTTTAGCCATATCTCCCTTTCTTTTTTTCCAAACTAGTTTTAAACTCCACTTTAATTTTATCCCATTCCTTAGCCATATTTTCAGAAGATAAATCATTCTTCTTTAGTAGCGCCTGAGCTAATTCAACAACCCATTCCTTAAATTCCTCTCTTTTCAACCGGTAGGTGGGAAAGCGGCAGTGTCTCATTTTCATTTCATTACCTTGAGTTTTTATTTTAGTTATTATTGGTGCATGATCTGAAATAGGTATTAGTTGCATTTCAAGACCTTCAATTAAATGCGCATTTTTCTGTTTGACATAAAATCTATCTAGCCTATCCCAGTTTTTGTATCCTGGTGAATAATATGTAAATTCACTCCAAACTCCTAGTAATGAATTCACATCTTCCGTGCCAAACATTTTTATAAATTTCTTCAAAAATCTACCCTCCCTTATGTTTTCACTTATAGGCCCCCCCAGATACACCTTCACTGTTGCAAACTAAATTCCACCTAGAAGTAATATTCCTTGCTGAAAGCTGATTATTTCTCCCAGAATTTAATTAAGCTCCATTACAGCAGTTTTAGGTGGAAAGTAAATACATGCCAGTGTAATCCTCCTCCCTAGCCAGTAGCCCCTAAATATTCCCCCCTTCTATCACTATTGGAGCTCCTCTTGCAATTAATATAAGTACTCCTCTTTTCCATTGCCCCAAATATTCCGCTGAATAACCATTCTGAAAACCTTTATCAAATTAACATGTTCAGTTCTTTCCAGGTATGTCTCCTGTGGCACTCTACATTCTTTAATATAGTTCACTACTCTTTCTTTTTTATATTTATCTGCAAGACCATTTAGATTGAAAGACATTACAGTAAGCATCATTTTCTTATAGAGTTATTACCACCTTTTATATATAACTGCTCTTTTGCTAAATGTCTCGTTCCAACTTTTATGTTACATGCATATACTGTTCGGCAGGTTGGTGTTTTACACAGCTGTTTCATGTCATATCCATTTGCACCTATGTCACTTCTTAAAAATAACTTTTTTTTTTTGAAAGCCCTCAAACAGAACAAACATCTCCCCAAACCCTCCTAAAACCTATGAAATTCACAATAAATGCACAAAACTATGTACATCTTCAAATGTTGAAGTTTTTGCTTCCTAATAAGAACATAAGTTCTAAGTTGAGAGCTACACTGGCTAAAGTTAACCAAAAAGAAAGTCTAGTCATGCTAAGACACATGGTACAGCCTTGTACTATTAGTAAGTGCTATTTGATTTTTTATATCTATATAAAACTCTCCCAGTTGAGAAAATAATAAGTTATGTACTCACCATAACGTTCCATGTTGGTAGTCCATCTCACCTTTCACTTTTACATATGGGTTCGGAGCAGAGACTCAGCCAATTTACAAGCTGGAAGACTTCTGGTTGACTTGTGGCTAAGCAGGTATCCCATGGTGCACCAGTACAATCCTCAGATCTTGTTTGCTGCTCACTAGGATAACAACCATAAAAACAACCAATACTAAAGGGTCTCCAACCAAGGGCAACAAAATTATTACTTCCAGATCTTCCAGGATGGGGGCAAGAGGGCGAGTTGGTAAAAAATGAAGGGTGAGATGGACTACCAACATGGAATGTTATGGTGAGTACATAACTTCTTAATGTTAGATAGTCTGATCTCACCTTCATTTTACATATGGGACAGCGTCCTTAGCGCCTTATTCTTGGGTGGCTCATTGGAAAATACTCGAGCACCGTGGAGCCTAAGGATGCTCTACCCCTGGATGTCAAATCCAATTTGTAATGTGTAATAAAAGTGTGAGGGGTAGCCCACGTAGCTGCTGCAGAAATATCAAGTGGTACCCTGGCTTGAAAGGCTGCAGAGGTAGACAGCGACCTGGTAGAATGAGCCTTGATCCTGTAGGGTAAAGGTTTGCCCTCCAAGCTATAGATAAAGGCTATACAACTGTAAATCCAATTAGATAGTGTCACTTTAGAAACTGGTAAGCCCAATCTAGAGTCAGAAAAGGAAATGAATAACTGATCTGATTTCCTGAAAGCCTTAGTCCGCTGTAGATAAAAACGTAGTTGTCTATGAATGTCTAGCTGATAAAAACGGTACTTAGCTGCATTACAGTGGTTAGGGAAGAAAACTGGGAGTTCTATTGATTGGTTTAAAGTAGCACTAGAACAAACTTTGGGGACAAAGGAGGGATTAGTATGTAATCGCACCCTGTCTTTGTGAAAAATCAAATACGGTGGCTTAGTAGACAAGGCCTGTAGCTCCGATACCAGTCTAGCTGATGTGATAGCTACCAAAAACAAGGTCTTCCAAGACAAAAATTTTAGAGGAGATGAGTGGGAAGGTTCAAAGGGGGGGAGAAGTCAATTTGGACAACACAAAATTTAAATTCCAAGAAGACTCTGCTTCTTGCAGAGGTGGTCTCAATAGAGTGGCCTCTTTCAAAAAGGTCTTGCATAGCTTATGAGACATTAAATTGGTATCTGGAAAACCTAAGTGAAAATGAGAAATCGCCGCCAATTGGACTCTGATAGTGGCAATGGCAGATCCTTGCTGAAAAAGCTCAGAAAGAAAATCCAGTATCACAGGGATAGAAGCAGTGTATGGATCTACATTCATTCTCTGTGCCCAAATAGAAAATCTTCCATTTACTGCCATACAGCCTCCTAGTTGAAGTTTTATGAGAGGACATAAGAATATGAGACACTGAGGATGATACATCATGAAGCCTGACTAGGGATGGAACTGGAACAGCCACGCTGTCAATTTGAAGGTGTGAATTGAGGGGGTGTAGCGAACCCGACATGTGAGTCAATAGATCTGGAGCTGGGTCCAGAATCCAAGGATCGTCCAGGAGGAGAGGCTTGAGGAAGGGGAACCAGACCTGGTGAGGCCAGTAAGGAGCAATGAGGATCAACTTGCTTCCCAGCCGACTGGCTTTCTGAGTCACTTTGGAAATGAGACAGATTGGAGGAAAGGCATACAGAAGTCCCATGGGCCAATCGTGAGACAGAGCATCTCTGGGAGTCTCCCCTGGAGGAGGAATGAGGGAAAAATAGCTGCTGCATTTGGTATTGACTGGGCTGGCAAAAAGGTTGCAGCAAGGCTGTCCCCATTTCCGGAAAATCTGATCCACTGTTTCCCGTTTCAAAGACCACTCGTGAGGCATTAGAATTGCCTGGCTGAGCTCGTCGGCTATCACGTTGGTCATCCCTGGAATGTACATTGCAACAAGAAAGCGCTGGGAAGAAATCACCCATTCCCAAACTCGCATGGCCTCTCGACATAGTGGTAAGATCTGGTATCGCCCTGTTTGTTGATATACCAAACCACCAACATGTTGTCTGACTGTATCGCAATTGTCCCTAGAGGAAGAAGGTCTTGAAGTGCTTGCAACGCCAGAAGCACCGCCCTCAGCTCCAGAACACAGATATGCAGATGAGTCTCATGATCTTGCCATGTGCCTTGGACAATCCTGCTGAGATAATGCCACGCCCCACCCGATCTGGGAGGCATCCATGGTCACAATGGCAACGGGTTGGGCCAGAACAAAGGGGGCATCCGTGATCAGCTGACTGGGAGCTATCCACCAAAGAAGGTCCCTCTTGCACGATTCCGTCATCAGGATAGGATAGGATGACTCAGTGGGAGAGATTGGAAGGACCACTGGGAAAACAGAAGCCAATGGAGAATTCTCATGTTCAACCTGGCTAATGGTACCAATAGAATTGTGGAAGCCATAGTCCCGAGGAGCTGAAGAACCCACTTCGCTTTGACTTTTCACAATGGGAGAAAACATTGAACTTTGGAGAGAGTTCTGTGCCCTTTCGGCGGGGAGACAAGCTGTTATGTTCACTGTGTCTACCTCTGTGCCTATAAAAATCACAGATTGAGAGGGCAATAATGTAGACTTTTTTCAGTTTATGGAGATCCCTAACTGAGCAAAAAGTTGAATTGTGGCGTCCCTATTTTGAAGGTGTAGATGCCTGATGGGGGCGGTTAGGAGCCAGTTGTCCAAATATGGAAACACCTGGAATAACTGACGTCTCAGGTGAGCTGTCATTACTGCCATGCATTTGGTGAACACCCTGGGGGCTGTGGTGAGACCAAAGGGCAGAGCACGAAACTGATAGTGACTGGCTCCCAGCCAGAAGTGTAGATGGCTTCTGGATGTCTTGTCCATTTTTATGTGGTAGTAGGCGTCCTGAAGATCCAGAGAGCACATCCAAAAGTCTATCCCTAACAACGGGAGTATAGACTGCAGTGTTACCATCTGAAACTTGTCCTTCTTCACTGATTCGTTCAATCTGCTGAGGTCCAATATTGGCCTCCAATCTCCGGTACGTTTTGGAACTCAAAAGAACCTGGAGTAAGTTCCAGATCCTATCTTGTCTGCTGGGACATGCTGGATGACTCTTTTTACGAGCAACTTGTTTATCTCCACAGTTGCTTGATCCCTGTGATAGGGTGGTACATCTGGGATCCTTTTGGGAACAAATGGTGATAGGGAAAAGGGTATGATATAGCCTCTGGTAACAATTCTCTGTACCCACTTGTCTTTGGTGATATTTAGCCACACTTCTTGGTACAAAGAAATGCAACCTCCGACTGGCCCCAGAGAAGCGCAATCGTGCTCCACATCAGGAGCGCTAAGGCCATCCTCGAAAGGAATCACGGCCTTGTTGGTATTGCAGACTGCCCCTGCCTCTAGGGTGATGTCTGCCATTTCCTCCTCCTCTGCCTCTGAAGGAGGATTCACCCTGTGTATCAGGAAAGACCCTCTGGGATTTCTTGAACCACATTTTATCGCCCCTTTGACCCTTGGGGTATGGTCTGGAAGGGACAGTAAAACGCACTCCAAAAGCAGAAAGCGTCTTTCCTTCTTGCTCACACTGAGTGAGTGTATCCTTCACATTGGAACCAAACAATGAGGAACCATCAAACGGGGCACTGGTGAAAGTAGACTTGAACGGTTCTGCAAAATTACATAAGCGCATCCAGGAGTGGTGCCTCAAGGCAACTCCGGAACCCGCTGCTCTACTCGCTCCATCCGCAGCATAAGAGATAAGTCACATGAAGGAGTTAACCACAGAATTTAAGGTGGACAATGGAGTAGAAATCTTTTCAGGAACTCCCTCAGTACATGCACCTTGTATGGAATCTCCTAACTTCTTGAGGAGATCCCTCTGCAACCTCGTGAAGTGCGTGAGATAGTTCAGCGATCGAAGGGTAAAGGCCGCTGTACTAAAAATACGCTTCCCAAATCTGTCCATCTGTCGAGACTCCTTGTTTGGCAAATGAACAGCTGAAGAGGTCTCCGCTAACTCTTTCTTCGTGGTCACTGCCACCACCATGGCATCTACGGGAACACTCTTGGACAAGAACTCTTTACCAGGCGGGGCAGACAAGAACTTATTTGGTCTCCTGAGGACTGGCTCCACATTGTCATGAGTATGCCACACCTTTCGACTAACTAGATCCATCAGTGTGTCAAAATGTGGGGACACCCAAGAGGCAGAAGGTTGAGACCCGAAAGCCTTCAGGTACACAGACTCCTCATCAAAGGGTTAACAGTGGGCCTGTCGTGCCTCTGCCTTAGGATCTCTAAAATGTCCACAAAGGAGACATCATCAGAGGACAACTTGGGGGGACCCTTCAGACTCCTCGAGGTCAGTGTCCGATGTCAAAGACTTGTCCTGAGAGTCAATATGTTTCCTCTTACATAACCTCTTCTGGGGAGGCTCCTCGGAAGGATATTCTGGGGAAGCCACGGAAGAGTAGGGGCCACCAGCCAATGGCTCCTGAGGCTGCAGGTTTCTGCAGTCTCCACAGAGAGTAGGGACTGAGACTGAAGTGGGTGCTCTTGGGGGAAGAGTGCTGGTGCTACTGGCAGGGGCACCAGCACTCTTCCCCCGAGAGCAACCATTTCAGTCTTAGCCACTACCAGTGGCACCAGCACTCTTCCCCAGAGAGTGCTGGTGCCAATGGTAGGGGCTGGAGAATGAGACAGCATGCTCCTCATCTCAAGCGCCGAGACCTCCCCCGCTCCAAAGAGATGCGCGTTAGCACCAGAGCCAGAGCTGTTGGCTCCAGGATAGATGCAGGGTCCGAGCTCACCCTGGCCTTAGCACCGAGAGGAAGGCTTGGAACCTAAGAAGATTGATTTCAACCTTTCCTGTTGGTGCCGACAGGAGAGCTTTGGCCCCTGGACACGACGGATGGCACCGAGCGTGTCGGAGCCGAACCCGACTGCAAGGCAGCAACAAGGTGAGTTGGAGCTGGCATTTCCTCCACTGGCACCAAGCACTCCAGCTCTGAAAGGCCAGTATGGCTCAGAGGAGGAATAGCAGACAAGGGCAAAGCTGGGCCAAGTGGCTCCGGAGCCAACTGAGTCGGAGCCAACAATAATTTTGGTAAGGCAGACGACTTCGAGTCTCAGCACTACCCTCTCCACATCTTTTTCTGAAAGGCTCCTGGAAGACATAGTTGGGGATCTTGACCTGGGGGGGGCACTGGAGACTTAATTGTTACGGAGACCGATAGGGAGCTTACAGACCGGATCCGAGTAGCAGAGTCAACTGCTGTATCAATAGGTTCAGAGATTGGTTCAGAAACACCTGTAACAGACTCTCACACCACCATGATGCTCTCCTTCGGCTCCGAAGGCTGAGTCGTCGAGGAGGCAGATTTGGATTGTTTCGACTGTTTATGCGGTGGCTCCGAAACATCAGCCGGTGCTGGAGAAGGCCTTTTTGAGGATTTTGATTTCCCAGACTTAGAAGAAGCCAAAGAACTGGATAGTGCTTCCTCAAAGCATGGTTTCAAAAGACCTTTGAGTATTAAAGTTTGTTCTTTCTCTCCTGTAACACTCTAGGAGAGAAAGCATGGCAGAACAAACACAACTCCTGTAAGTAGATGGCCCCTAGGCAGTAGACAGGTACTTTGGCCATCCATTAAGGAATCTTTTGGGAGCATTTCATGCACTTTTTGAACCCCGAGGGTTTATGCTCCTTACTTTCCTTGGACATATTACACACACACACAACCCAGAGAGATTGAAAGGGAGAAAAAGAAGGAGAACTAGGTCCTCTAACTAAAACGGGCCTAGCCCTAAGGAGGAGCTAAATGAGGACTAGATCCTCTAACTTAAACGGGCCTAGCCCGGTGTAGGGAAAGCTAGCTAAAGGAGTTACATGAGGACTAGGTCCCTCTAACTTAAATGGGCCTAGCCTGGTGTAGTGAAACTAGGTCTTCTAATTTAAACAGACCAGAAAGGAAAGCCCATGCACACAAGAAAAACCATAAAATACACAATAAATATCTATCTTCCTAAAGAAAAACAGGTAGTATACTTGCAATCCTAGTAAATTAACAAGCAGATCCCCGCAAAAACAAGCAATGTCAAAATAGCAGAACTAACTGCCAAAGGTGACCAAAAAAAAGGTCAGACTAACAACAGACCAAAAACTCTGCCTAATATCAAAAAATACACAACGGCACCTAAACTAACTGGCACACAGGATACCAATAACAAACTAAGTTGCACTCACAAAGGGCAAGCAATACAACTGCCTAATCTATTAGCAACACTAAATATACAACAAAGCATTGAATATAAAGAATTTTGAAAAAAACTTAGCCAGAGCCAAGAGAAGCACAACTGAACTCATCAACGTGGCAAACGAGATCTGGGGATTGTACTGGTGCACCATGGGATACCCTGCTTAGCCACAAGCTAACCAGAAGTCTTCCAGCTTATAAATCGACCAAGTTGGAGCAGAGGATTGGCTCCAAACCCATATGTAAAAATGAAGGTGAGATCGAACTACCTAACATCACTTGAATGCTTTTGTGACGCCCCTGCACTGGCCCAGTAATTAAGGAGCCTCAATCCTCACCACTGGCAAAAGTGAGGGGCGTACACAATGGGAGGATGACAAGTACACACACAGTAAAGTACAATTTCTCTCAAGAGCACACAGACACCAGTCAGTCTGGTGCTGGCTTTGCAGTCTTTCTCCAGATCCCCAATAAGACTTCCCACTGGCACAGTTATAGAGTTGAGTCCTTAGCCAGGGTTCCAAGCCATGCCCGCCCAACACTCTCTCTGCCCAAGCAGTGCTTCATGTCCCTGCCCAAGTAGCTGAGACACACACAACATGCACACACACTGAGATTTGACTTATACACAAACACACACCTGGGAAAGGCTGGCAGAGGTTTACTAGCTATGTCCCTTCTGCCCAGACCATAAGGTAGTTATCACTGCCACCAGAACCTCTTATCCGCTACTTTAAGGGCCTTCCCAAAGGGTGACCAATCCTACTGTGTAATGTTACTAATATCCAAATGGTAAGTGTGACCAAGAGCAAAGCTATTTAGGAGTGGCCTGTACAGTGTCACCAAATACATATGCAAGTATCCAAGAGCTTAAATATATCTCACAAAGATGCATTTAAATATATTTAATTACAAATAATAAAAGAACAAGACAATACTCAAACACAGTAAATACAGAGTTCAGAATCACAGGAAGTATTTTAAAACATTGCAGGACAGTCAAATAAATACAGAAAACAACTGAACTAATCTTTACTATATTCCTATCCATATCTAAGAGACACTATGCCCTAAATAACTTACTTACAGAGCAAGGCATATGCAGATGAGTGGATGTTCTTCTTAGGTTCAAGATGAGATACAAAATGCACAATCTCTCTATGAAAGAGTTCTTAAATTATCAAACATTATGGCCGCGGTGGTGCAGTGGTTAGCATTACCGCCTCTCAGCAAGAGGTTCTCTGGTTCGATCCTTGGCTGGGGTGCCTTCTGTGCGGAGAGTGCATGTCCTCCCTGTGGTCACGAGGGTTTTCTCCGGTGCTCTGGTTTCCTCGCACATCCCAAAGACGTGCTGTAGGTGGACTGGACACTAAATTGGCCCTAGGTGTGAGTGCGTGCGTGTGATTGTGCCTTCTGTGAAAGGTTGGTAACTCGACAACGTAAAACTCCACTGTCAATCATGAACAGACAGGTGATCCGCTGTGGCAACCTCTAACCGGGAAAAAGCCAAAAGAAGAAGATTACTGCTGGGTCAGTTTGGATGACATCACTGTCACTTGCCTTCAGTTCCAAAGCTAACAGATACTAACATAATTGTAACATCTCTATATGAGAAGTACATCTCTTTCAGATGTTTGCTCAGAACTGGAAGTTGCAAAACAATTAAACACTAACATTTTAGACCTAGTAATTACTTCTCTCCGAGACAACAGAAAAAACTTCTAGCTCTAAACATCCTCTCTTCTTGCTTCAGTGAAACTAACTTTTATAGCACATCATAAAGCACTTAATTTCAACTTATTTTCTTGAAGTTTTGTAAGTTAATCTTCTATGTTTCAGTAGGGTATGCTGTGGTTACATTCTTGAAGCTCAGTACATAAAAAGACGTTATGTACTTACCATAATGTTCCATGTTTGTAGTCCATCTCGCCTCCGTTCTTGCTGGATGGGTTCGGAGCTGAACCTTGGCTCCGACTCGGTCAGTACTAAAACTCGAGAACGTTTACTGGCTCAAGGCTATCCCCTATCCCATGGTGCACCATGACAATTCCCCAGATCTTGTTTGCAAGAAAGTAACTAAATAAATAGTGATTATTCTATCAATAACTATGTACATATAAACAAAAAAGATTTTGTTTTACTATCCTTAGTATATGGACAAAACTATAACAAGGTCAGACAGCATAATGGATAGTCCACCAGTTCCTCCAGGATACAAGAAGGGGGAAGGAGGGTGGGAAGCAAGAATGTAGGCAAGATAGACTACAAACATGAACATTATAGTAAGTACATAACTTCTTTATGTTATGTAGTCCTATCTCGCTGTAATTCTTGTTGGATGGGAGAGCATCTCCAGCACCATTTTCCTGGGTGGCACAAGCAAAAAGACTCTTTAGCACAGTGGACCCAAAGGATGACCTGTCTCGGGAGGCCAAATCTAATTTATAATGAGTGACAAAAGTATGAGGTCTTGGCCATGTAGCTACTGCACAAATGGTATCAACTGGGAGTTTTGATTTGAAGGCATATGAAGCTGATACTGCTCTAGTTGAATTGCCTCAACTTAGCAGGTAGTTGTTTCCCAACACTTTTGTAGGCAAAAGAGAGGGAGTCTGAAAGCCATTTAGACAGAGTTACTTTGGAAATGGGTAAACCTTTGTTTTTCTCTGAGAAGGAAACAAACAATTGATCCGATTTCCTGAAATCTTTAGTCCTGTGCAGGTAAAAACGGAGAATTCTATGGACATCTAATTGATGCAGTCTGTATTCTGATTTGTTACCATAATTGGGGAAAAACACTGGTAATTCAATAGTTGTGTTTAGATTATGTTCTGAACATACCTTAGGAAGGAAAGAAGGATTATTTCTTAGGGAAACTCTGTCCTTATGAAAAATAATATATGGAGGTTGAATGGCCAGAGCTTGAAATTCTGAAACCCTCCTCTCAGGTGTTACAGCTACTAAGAACAATGTCTTCCAAGACAACAATTTCAAGTCAGATGAAGAAGCCAGTTCAAATGGAGAGATCAATGAAGTAAGAACTAAGTTTAAGTCCCAGGACTCTGGAGGTTGCCTGATTGGAGGTCTGAGAATGAAGACTCCTTTCAAAAAGGTTTTACATAAAGAGTGGGACATAACAGAGTTTCCCATGTTCCCAAAATGATAACTTGAGATGGCAGCCAACTGAACTCTAATGGTAGCAGCTGCAGCTCCTTGAAAAATAGATGCGAGGAAGGACAGAATAGACTCTATGGGAGCGGAGTAGGGATCTATGCCTTGTTTTTCCACCCAAATGGAAAATCTTTTCCATTTGCTGGAGTATAATTTTCTGGTGGAAGGTTTGGTGGAAGAAATGAGGATGTGTTTTACAGTAGGAGAAAGGGATATACACCTGACTATTCGTGGAACTGGAGCAGCCATGCTGTCAATTTCAGGGTTTAAATGGTAGGATGGAACTGTCCCAATTGGTGAATCAGGAGGCCCGGAGATGGTTCCAGAATCCATGTTTCCTCCAAGAGAGAAGGCCACAGGAAGGGGAATCAGACTTGGTGAGGCCAATAAGGAGCAACAAGGATCAGGGTACTCCCAACAGTTTTGCTTTTTGAATCACTTTGGGTATGAGGGGAAAGGGTGGAAAAGCGTAATGAACTCCAGGAGCTCAATTGTAGACCAGAGCATCCCTGGCTATCATCCCCAGATGGGGTATGAGGGCAAAGTAGTTGCTGCATTTGGCGTTCATGTACGTGGTGAATAGATTACAGCAAGGTTGGCCCCATCTGCGGAAAAAGTACAGTTTTGTACCTACCATAAATGTAGATGTTCGAAGATCCACATTGCTGCAGTCCTTACATATGGGTAGTCCGCTGTCCTCGGTCGGCCCGAATACCAAAGTATTAGGCTGACGTCGGTCAAGGCGCTTAAAACTGACATCAGGACGTCAGGGTACAAAAGCGCATGACCGACGTCATATCCTCAGTCTTTTCTTGCCCCAGATGTCAGAAGGCCCTAAAAAGAAAGGCCAAAGCCAAAAAACAGCAAAAACAACCAACCACCCCTGCACTAACCATACTTACAATATTTACAACCCAAACCACACAACCACCTCTAACTACAGAGGGGAAGGAGGGAGGGTTAATTGGACTGCAGCAATGTGGATCTTCGAACATCTACATTTATGGTAGGTACAAAACTGTACTATGTTCTTCATCTCACATTGCTGCAGTCCTTACATATGGGTAGAATCCCAAAGCAGAGGTAAGGGAGGATGGCAAAACTAAAAAGCATTAGGAGCTGCCAAAATGCCCTGTAAAATTGCAGTGGCAAATCCAGCCCTAGATTTAGAGTAAAGTGGAAGGTGGTAATGCTTAGAGAAAGTATGCACTGAACTCCAAGTAGCTGCCTCCAAAATATCTTTAGTAGCCACCCCTTAAAAAGCTGTAGAAGTGGCAGTAGCCCTAGTGGAATGAGGCCTAATCCCAGCTGGAATTTCCTTACCATGATGGGAATAACAGAAAGCAATACAAAACCAATCCACTTAGAAATAGTTTGTTTTGAAACAGGTTTGCCCTGAGAACCCAAAGCAAATGAAACAAACAACTGCTGAGACTGCCTGAACCCCTTAGTTCTGCTCAAATAATATCGCAACTGCCTGTGTATATCCAAAGTGTGCAAAATCTTCTCCCCTTTATTTTGGGGGTTTGCATAAAAAGTACGCAAATGAATAGTTTGGTTTAAAGCCACACTAGAAACCACTTTAGGCATAAAAGAAGGGTTAGTACGCAAAGACACCCTATCCTTGTGGAAAATTAAGAAAGGCTCAACCGCCATAAGGGCCTGTAATTCAGAAACCCTTCTCGCAGAGGTAATGGCCAACAAAAAAGCAGTCTTCCATGATAAATATTTCAACTCAGCAGTTGCTGCAGGCTCAAAAGGTTGTAGAGTGAGTTTCTCCAACACAAAATTGAGATCCCAAGCAGGAGTAGGAGCTCTACGTGGGGGTCTTATATTCTTTGCCCCTCTAAGGAATTTCTTAAACAAAGGATGAGAAAATAATGGCGGGTCACAGTCATAGTGAGCCGAAATTGCTGCAGCATGAACCTTTATAGAGGAGAAGGACAAACCTTTGTCCAATAACTCAGTAAGGTATTGAAGAGCAACACTTAAATTAGGTTTAGAAACATCAAAGTCCCTTGCTGTTCTCCAAATTAAAAATCTCCTCCATTTATCTGCGTAAACTTTCCTTGTACTAGGCCTTCTGGCCTCCAAAATAACATTCAAAACTTGTTGTGGAAGCTGAGACCCTCCAGGGTTTAAAACAGAATATGCCAGGCTGTTAGATGTAGAGAGTGAAGTTTGACATTGAGTAAATGACTGTTCTCCTGAGACAGCAGGTGTGGAATCGAAGGCAAAGGCCATGGAGGCTCCCGTACCAGACTTTTCAGTAATGGGTACCAGTGCTGTCGAGGCCAATCCGGAGCTATTAGAATCATGGTTGGCTTGTCCTGTCTGACCTTCAGGAGTACCTTTGGGAGGAGAGGCAGTGGTGGAAAGGCATACACGTGAAGATTGCTCCAATTGAATGAGAGAGCATCCACTTTCCAAGCTGTGGGATGAAACCTTTTTGTGCAAAACTTTGGCAGCTGGTAATTTAGTGGAGAAGCGAACAGATCTATATCTGGAGTTCCCCATAACACTGTCAATTTTTGAAATACATGAGGATCCAATTTCCACTCGTGGGGATCCATAATTTGTCTGCTCAACACATCTGCTAAGGAGTTCTGTGCTCCTGGCAGAAACCTTGCCTGAAGATGTAGCTGTAAACTGAGAGCAGTCTCCCACAAAATCATTGCTTGTCTGCATAGAGGATAAGAATGTGTCCCCTTGCTTGTTGATGTACCACATGACAGTTGTGTTGTCTGTTTGAATCAACACCTGCCCTGGAAGAAGTAAATCCTTGAAAGCTATCAATGCAAATTGGACTGCTAACATCTCCTTCAAGTTGATATGTAAATGTTGAAGTCTGGCAGGCCACGTGTCTTGTACCCATTTTCCATTTAGATGAGCTCCCCAAGCTTTGTCTGAGGCATCTGTCGTTAGAATCTGACTCGCCTCTGGTCGGGTCACAGAGAGTCCCTTGTTTAGGTGACATTCCTGAGCCCACCACAAAAATTCCTTTTGAATGCAAGGTATTATCTGAATGACAGTGTCCAAATTTTGGCAGTGTTGCGTCCATACATTTTTGAGATACCATTGTAGCTTCCTCATATGCAGTTTGGCATTGGGAAGTACCAGAATACAAGATGCCATGAACCCCAAGGCTTGAAGGACTGTCCTTGCAGCCAGCCTGGACTGACGAGACAACTGGTGGAAGTAAAGAGAAAAATTCTTTTGTTTGTCCGGGGTCAAAAAGGCCATCTGGGATGCTGTATTCAGTCTCACACCCAGAAAGCACATGTCCTGAGAGGGTACTAGACTGGACTTTATTTCGTTCACAGAATACCCTAGGCATCTTAACACTGCCATCACATACTGTAAATGATGAAGAAGTTCGTCCTTTCCTTGAGCCAGAATCAGGCAATCGTCCAAATAAGGATATATTTGTATTCCTCTTAGCCTGAAGAAAGCTACCACTGGAGCCAGAACCTTTGTGAACACTCTGGGCGCAGTAGATAAGCCAAAGGGCAATGCAGAGAACTGATAATGAAAAGTCCCAGCCCGAAAACGCAGATACTTCCTGCAACAGGGCCTGATAGGAACATGAAGGTAAGCCTCCTACAGATCCAGAGTCACCATCCAGTGATCTTTGCCCAGTAGAGGTAAAAGCTGTTGTAACGTCAACATTTTGAACTTGCGAATGTCCAGATATGTGTTGAGGATAGATAAATCCAAAATTGGTCTCCACGTGTTCCCTTTCTTTGGTACTAGAAACAGGTGAGAATAAAATCCTAGGCCGACTTCTGGCAGAGGGACCGGTTGTATAGCTCCTATTTGAAGTAGTAGAGAAATCTGTTTGTGAGCCTCTAGTCTTTGCTGAGGAGGAACGTCTGGCATGCCTTTGAAAGGAGGTAAGGTATGGAAATAAAACTTGTAACCTTGGTGTATGATATCCAATACCCATTTGTCTTGGGTAATTAAAATCCAATTTTCTTTGAAGAGTGCCAACCGTCCTCCCAA
The DNA here is from genome assembly GCF_019279795.1 of Protopterus annectens. NCBI lineage: Eukaryota > Metazoa > Chordata > Ceratodontiformes > Protopteridae > Protopterus > Protopterus annectens. The sequence continues at coordinate 830,471,700 of NC_056747.1, forward strand.
AGGTGCTGCCAGGCATGAAGGCTCTGGCAGCTGAAAAAGTAGGTCATTGGGCCTGTTTACGAAAGGACTGGCCCCTGCCCTCACTCGAAGACTGTGCAGGTGAACTCCATGTTCTAGGTCTGAAGGAACTCTGAGCTCTGCCCCTACCACGTCTAGATCTACCCCTAGACTGAGAATCAGAAGAAGGATACGTCCACCCCTTAGCAGGCCAATTTCTACTAAACTTTGGAGGCTGAACTTGCAAAAAATCTTTAACAGTCTGCATAGACTTAGCCTTGTCTTCCAATTTCTTCAAGACTGACTCCACAGGTGGACCAAACAACACTTCAGACTGCAAAGGAGCATCCAAAATCCTTGTCTTAACATGGTCAGATAAATTCTGATCCTTAAGCTAGGCGTGCCTGCGAAGAACTGAACCAGTGGCAGCCACCCTAGAAGAGGCCTGCAAAGCATCAAAACCACACTGCAAAGAATGCTTACCCACCTGTTCAGAGACATGCACCAAATCTTGTAATTCTTTACAGTCAATGCCTTCTGCCAGAGCATCCACCTTAGATTTCAATTGCGAAAGAAGAAAATTTTGATATTTCAACATATGAAACTGGCAATTCAAAGCCCTCATAGCTAAGGTAGAAGATGTATAGACCTTCTTTCCCCATCTATCCAAAGCTCTGGCCTCTTTATCTAGAGGAACCGGATTCTTAACAACAGAGGCCTTGACACCCTTAGGTCCCTGACTAACAGTTTCTGGGTCTGCCCTAGGACTCTTATAGAGATATTTATGAGCCTCAGGCACCCTGTAATACCTATCCGGTTTAACAGGCGCAGGGGCAGAGAATCAGGGTTAAGTGAAGCCTCTGAAAATACATCTTGCACAACATCCAGAACAGGGGGTATAGCTAAGGGCCTATGTTGAGGTAAAAACAAAAATTCCCTAAGCCTTTTCCGTGAATCAGAGAAGTCCTGACCTTCCCACTTAAAAATGTTCCCTCATAGAATGAAGCGTCTCTGAAAAAGAAAAATCCTCTGGAGGAGAAGCAGAAGGAGTGGAATCTTCTGCATCAGAATCAGAATAAGGAGTGTACTCCTGCAAGTCTTCAGCAAGACTCTGAACCATCGAAGCCTGTTCAAAACCTTCCAACTCTGGCTCCACCCTAGGCCTCTTATCAGGAGGGGGCATAGAACCTCTAATCAGAGTAATCAAATCTTCTGCCATTTTAAGCATGTGCTTCTTAGGCACAGACCCTGCTGAACTAGGACTGACACCAGCAGAAGCTAAAACAGGCCTGCCTCTGGAAGAAGCCTTGGAAACAAAAGGAGAGGGCCTAACCCCCCTGGGAAGGGAAGGGAGTACAGAAACCTGAGAAGCCCCTTCAGCCTGACCTGCCTCTTGAGAGGCCACATCCTGCAAAATTAAAGTCTCCCCCTGAGACTCCAGAGAAGCCTCCATCGGAACCACCGGTTCCACTGAAGCCTCTAAAGAACCGGCGTCCGGAACGGACGACTCATCATGCCTGGGTTTAACCGCTTTGTCTTTGCGCTTCTTCGTGGAAGCGGGCGTCGGAGTATCCAACGGCATATTATAATTGCACCGCTTACCGAAGACCAACCTAGCACAATCTAACCTTCGCTTAATAGTGCGCTTATTAAACCTAGCACAAAAGCGACACTTGACTACGTCGTGCTCAGGCCCCAAACAAGGAATGCACAAAGAATGGTAATCCCTATGCGGTATCTGTTTCCCACAAGAAATACAATTATTCACTTTTTCTGACATCCGTAATACACTGAGGCAAGAAAAACAAAATATTCCCCAACGGGGTACTTAGCCAACTTGGATTCGGTCTGAAACTCCGAACTCGAAAAATTTCAGAACGCCGAACGGCACTTGCAACGCTGCTTCTGCATCGGACCATGCGGCAAAAAAGACTGAGGATATGACGTCGGTCATGCGCTTTTGTACCCTGACGTCCTGATGTCAGTTTTAAGCGCCTTGACCGACGTCAGCCTAATACTTTGGTATTCAGGCCGACCGAGGACAGCGGACTACCCATATGTAAGGACTGCAGCAATGTGAGATGAAGAACATCCTCTTCTGCAACTTCTGTTTTCAGGGACCACTCATGAGGCATCAGAATTGCTCGACTCAGTTTGTCTGCTATCACAATGGACTTCCCCGGAATGTGCGTTGCTATCAGAAAACGCTGAGAGTCCATCGCCCATTTCCATACTCTCTGTGCCTCTCGACAAAGTGGGTAAGACTTGGTTCCCCCTTGCTTGTTTATGTACCACACTACTGACATGTTGTCTAACTGAAATGCAATTGTTAAAGTAGGAAGAGAACTGTGAAGTGCTTGCAACGTGTATAGCACTGCTCTCATCTCCAGAACATTTATGTGCAAGTGGTTCTCATGATCATGCTAGATACCTTGGACCGTCTATCCCAGATAATGCCCCCCCCCCCTAATCTGGGAAGCGTCCGTGGTCAAGACTACATTTTGATGAGGGAGAACAAAAGGATGACCTAGATAAATCTGATCTGTATGTAACCACCATGTTAGGTCCTTCTTGCAAGAATTTGTAATGAGTATTTGGTGGGACAAGGGTAGATCCTGCAGTGACCACTGGGCAAATAGTAGCCACTGAAGAACTCATGTGTAGACGGGCTAGGGGAACTAAAAGAATGGCAGACGCCATAGTACCTAAAACTTGAAGAACTATTCTGGCTTGTACTTTGTCTTTGGTCAGCAAGAGTGACTTGGTTGTGTAACGATTCTATCCTTTCTTCTGGAATCAGTTTTGCTGTCATGGGAGTTGAGTCTAGATCTGAGCCTAAGACAATACACTGCGATAGAAATAAGGCAGATTTATTTAGATTTACTGCAATTCCTAATCTGGCGCAAAAGGATAGAGTCTCGTCCCTGGCTCGGATTAGTTGGTGCTTGGTGGTAGCAGTGAGGAGCCAGTCATCAAAGTATGGTAACACCCAGAATTCCCTGACATCTCAGGTGAGCCGTGACCACCGCCATACATTTGAACACTCTGGGGGCTGTAGTGAGGCCAAAGGGCAGTGCTCGAAATTGAAAATGACTGGCTCCCAGCCGAAAGCATAGGTGTCTTCTGGAGCGCCTGTCCTTTTTGATATGGTAGTACGTGTCCTGAAGATCTATGGAGCACAATCATTTATCTTTTCCGATAAACGGAAGAATTGACTGCAGAGTGAGCATTTGGAACTTCGATTTTTTTTTACAGACTTGTTCAGTTTGCTGAGATCTAGAACTCATCTCCAGTCCCCGGTCTTTTTTGGAACTAAAAAGAATCGTAAGTTCCAGATCCTATTTGCTCTGTGAGGACTTCTTGGGTGACTTTTTTGAAGCAATGAAATAACCTCTAATGTTGCACGGTCTATCGGACTGGGTGGTACATCTGGTAAAGACCGATTTGTAAGGGGATCAGAAACAAAAAGAATGCGGTAACCTCTGGAAATTATATTTTGCACCCATCGGTCTTGAGAAATTTGAGGCTAGGTGCTTGGGTACAGTGAAAGACAACCCCCGACTACCTCCAGAGACTGACAGTCGGGCAACCCTTCAGGGGTGATAAAAGGGTCGATCAGAGAAAGCATCTGTATCACCTTGGTGTTGCGGACCCCCTCTGCCATGAGAGCAGCACCTTCCACTATAACATCCCCCTATGCCTCTAAGGGAGGGTTGACCATGTGCTTGAGGGAAGCCTTTTTGGGATTTACGGAACCACATTTTTCCTCCTGTTTTACCCTTGGGATAGGGTCTGGAAGGAAGGGAAAAACAGACTCCCACAGAACCTAAGGTTTTCCCTTCCTGCTCGCACCTGGCCAAAGTCTCTTTAACCTGAGGTCCAAAAAGAGTTGAACCATCAAAGGGGACAATGGTAAAGGAAGTCTTGAAGGACTCTATAAAACTGCATAGACACATCCAGGAATGTCTCCCAAGAGATATTCCTGATGCGGCCGCCCTGCTTACTCCATCAGCTGCGTAAGAAATCAGCCTCATGGAGGAGTTCGCAATAGAGGTAAGGGTACAAAACTGTGAAAATACCTTGTCAGAAGATCCCACAGCTACTGAACCCTTTGTGGCCTAGTAAAATGGGAGAGGTAGTTCAGCGATCATAAGGTAAAAGCCGCTGAAGAAAAAGTACGCTTTCCATACCTATCCATCGTCATAGACTCCCTATTAGGAGAATGTTTCAGATAACTCCTCCTTTGTGGCTGCTGCTACCACCATAGCATCCACGGGTACTCCCTTAGTTAGAAAGGTTTTTGTCTTCTGGAGCAGTAATAAATTTATTAGGCCTCCTTGAGACAGGCTCCAGTTTGTCCGGATAGGTCCAAGCTTTCCGAGATATGACCCCTAACAGTTGGTCATATGGCGGTGTCACCCAGGAGGTGGAAGGTTGGGAACCAAAAGCCTCAAGGTACACGGATTTGTCCTCAGTAGGGTTAGAGGTCTTCCAATCACTTCTCTAAGGATTTCTAGTATGTCTGCAAAAGAGACATCCTCAGAGAGGGATCTTGGGGACCCTTCTGACTCAACCAAATAAGTGTCAGAAGTGACAGACTCGGGTGAGTCAATATGCTTCCACTTGCAGACACTCTTCCTAGGGGCCTCTCCAGTGGGGTAATCTGGGGAGGTTTCGAAAGAGGGGACACCTTGCGGCTCTGGTTCCATATGCTTAGGGACAGGCGGGTGAGAACAGGCTGCTATCGGTTGCTGGAGGGACGTGGGGTCCAATGGCAGGGCTTTAGTACTTGACAAAGCTCTCTCTATCACCATGAAGGCCTTACCACCCCATTCCAAAGAAGATCTCTGCTCCAAGGAAATGAAAGGTAGACTCCAAACTGGAGGTGCAGGCTCCTAAGCAGATGTGGGAGCTGAGCTCACATGAGCCGAAGCACCAAGAGGGAGAGTCAGATCGGAAGAAAAACTGGGGTGACTATCCCCCCCCCCCTGGGAGTCGACCGGAGAGCGTCGGCTCCAGACTAAGCCAATGAAGTTAAGAGTTATCTGTTCCGAGAAAGAGTTCTCAGTACTGAGGGTTCCAGCAAAATATGACCCGAAACATTAGACTGAAAGTGAGGCAATCGGAGGAGGAACAGTAGACTTAGGAGGGGACGGATACAAAACCTTTGGGTCTGGAGAAGCTAACATTTTTGCCAGCACCAGGTTACAGAGCAGCTGCTTCATCACCCACTGTACATCTTCATCAGATAGTGTCCTGGAGGTACAGGTTGAGATAGATGGAGATATCCTCCTTTCCAAAACAGGAGATCTTGATGTTGGTGAAACTGGTTCCAAGATTGGTGAATGTCACGATATAGATGATGGTCTTGAAACTGATGAAACTGACGGCACCGAGACCTAAGATGCAGAATCGGAGCCAGAACTCTACGGCTCCGTTGCTTTTGATTTTTTTTATCGGTTCCAAAGCAGGAGCCAATGGAGATTTCCTTTCTTGATTTTTAGAGACCATCTGACCTTGTTCCAGCTGTTCTTGGAAGGAACTTCTCATCAGACCCCTATCAATAAGTTTTCTTTTACATTCATTAAGAACCATGGTGCTAAACACATGACAAAAGGTACAGGGTTCTTGCCAAGGAGCCTCTCCCAAGACGGTACACACAACTGGTGTGACTGTCAGTCAATGACATCTTCTGAGAACATTTAATCACACTTTTTGAAGCCAGAAGGGTGGTGTTCTCTATCTTTATCCTTTGACATTTTGAAAAGAAAAAAATTACAACAATAAGGTACAACTATAAAGAAGAATTTTTTTTATTTTATATATATATATATATATATACATATATATATATATACATATATACATATATACACACACATATATATACACACACATATATATATATATATATATATATATATATATATATATATATATATATATATCTATAGAGAGAGAGAGAGAGAGAAACTAGCACACAGGCCCTCTAATATAAAAGGGCAACTACGGCCCTCCAACTTAAACGGGCCATACAATCCCTAAAGAAAAGGACAGGGGATGCTATCACTCACACAATCACTCTAGAATAATAAAGGTAAAAACTTTTATTGAGAAAGAATAAGAAATATAGGAAAAAATATAAAAAATTCCACTTAGCCAACGACCCAGTTAAGAAGACAATCTCGAAGCTTTCGCAGCAAGTGATATCTGGGGAACTGCCGTGGTGCACCATGGGATAGGGGAGAGCCTCAAGCCAGTAAAAGCTCTTGAGCTTTAGTATCGGCCGAGTCAAACCATCCAGCAAGAATTATGGCGAGATAGGACTACATAACATATAGTTATTTATAAATCATATAAAAATTCACAAATGACAGAATTATTTACAAAATTCCAGATAGCTGGGCTGGCAGTGTCACATTTCTCCCCTCCCCAAACATTCAAGCTAGTTTTTCAAGTGACCCTTGAAAAATGTTGCTTGAGAGGGTTGAGCCTATCTGGAAATAACTTACCCCATTCCCTGTATTAACAGCCCATCTGAGTTGGCATTGCTAACCCCACTGCGGTGCTGTACTGTCATATCATATGCTTACAACCCTAGGCTTCACCTTAGTAACTTGGCATTTTACTGCCTGGCTCAATGTAGCCATGTTAAGGGATTGTGGTCTGTAACTACAGTGAATTTCCTTCCATACAGACAAGGCTGAAATTTCTGCAGTGCCTACACTATGGCTAGGCATTTCTTTTCTACAGCTGCATAGCATTCCTCACTGGGTAGGAACCTACAACAGATATACCACTGGGTGCTCTTCTCCCTCTGAGGAATTCTGGCTAAGTACAACCCAAACCTCATGGTTTGAAGCATTCACCTGCACAACAAATTATTTGCTGTAATCTAGATTGGCTAACACAGGGGGTCCCTCCCAAAGCTCCTTTAAGCTTCTGTAATGCCTGCTCACATGCTGGGGTCCACAGTACCTTATCTGGCCTGTTTTTCCATGTCAGGTCTGAGAGGGGAGCATCTATGGTACTATAACAGTGGACAAACTTTCTGTAGCGCCCTGCTATCCCTAAGAATGCCCTCAGCTGCATTTTGGTAACAGGTGCAGGCCATGCCTGAATGGCTTCCACTTTGGCAGGTTCTGGCCTGATCTTACCACTCCCCACTCTATGTCCCAGGTAGAAGACCTCTGCTATACCCACCTGACACTTACTGGGCTTAAGAGTCAACCCTGCCCTCTGTAGTATGCCCAACACTTCCCTGACATGCTGAAGGTGCTCCTGCCAGGAATGGCTGTAGATGGCAATATCATCTAGGCAAGCAAGGGCAAAACTCCAAATTAGGATATGATCTACCAGCCTCTGGAAAGTCACTGGGGCATTTTTCATCCCAAAGGGCACCTTCGTGCACTCATACACGCCAAAAGGATTCACAAAGACTAACCTCTCTCTAGCACTGGGAGTCAAGGGCACCTACCAGTAACCCTTGCTAAGATCAATAGTGGTAAGATACTTAGCCCCACCCAGCTGCTCTAGGGTCTCACCTGTCCTAGGCATGGGGTAAGCATCTGATAGTATGTGACTATTACTTCCTGTAGTCCACACAGAACCTGGTGCTGCCATCCTTCTTTGGTACCAGCACCAATGGGGAGGCCCAGGCACTGCTAGACTCCTGAATTACCACTGTTCCCAACATTTCCTGTATCTCCTCACTCGGAGTCTGTTTGACTCTCTCAGGCACCTTATAAGGGGCCTGCTTAATAGGCCTTTGGGGTCTTGTATACACATGGTGCTGCACCAGGTGGGTGCACCTTGGTTTCCCAGTGAACATGTCCCCACACTCCTGTAACACTGCTCACATTTCTTGAACCTGGATGGAAATAGCTGCTGGGACATTGCTACCCCTTCCATTGAGGTGTCAGTCTGAGCCTCACTGAGGAGATCAGTCACCAGATTCCCCCCTCAGACTCCTCCTGCCATTCACTGCAAATACTCAGCACAAGGGCCTTCCTATCATAAGGTGTCATCATGTTAACATGGTACATTTTTTGCCCCTGCCTTCTGCCTAGCAGTTCTACCATGTAGTTAACATCACTGACCTTCCTTGTAGGGTCCCTCCCAAGCTGCCTGCAGCTTGCTGTGTCTGACAGGAATGAGAACCATTACTTGGTGCCCTACAGCATACTCTCTAACTCGAACATTCCTGAAATACCAGACCTTTCTCTGCTGTTGGGATTCTGCTAGGTTCTCCTGGGCCAAGCCCATGAGTTCCCTGAGCCTTGCTTTGAGGTTTAGGACATATGACACAACAGACTCCTTGTGGGATTCACACTCACCATCCCACTCATCTCTAATCAAATCTAGAAGTCCCCCTCACCCTATGCCCATACAACTCAAAAGGTGAAAAACCTGTGGATTCCTGGGGAAACTCTCTGTAAGCAAACAGATTGGGCAAATATTTGCCCTCACCCTCTTAAACTGGTCTGCAAATGCCCATAGCATCGTCTTGAGTGCAGAGTTTAACTTCACAACAAGACCATTAGTCTGGGGATGGTACGAGGTGGCCTTTAGGTGCTTCATCCCACAGTACTTCTACAGACAAGTCAGCAGATCTGACATGAAATTGGCACCTCTGTTGGCCAGTATTTCTTTTGGGAAACCAAACCCACTGAAAATCTCTAACAAAGCATTTGCCACCTTTCCTGCCTCAATGGAGGACAGAGCCCACTGCCTCAGGGTATCTGGTAGCATAGTCTACTACCACTAGGACATACTTTTTCCTTGGGGAACTTGGGGTACACAAAGGACCCACAATACCCAAAGCTACCCTCTGAAATGGCTCCTTAACCACAGGCAAAGGCATCAAAGGAGCTTTCACCTCATCTCCTGCCTTGTCTACCTTTTGGCACTACTCACAGGTCCTTCTGTACCCTGTTACATCTCTGGAAATACCAGGCCAATAGAAGTTCTGCATAACACACACCTCTTTGTATGTTATATGCCCATATGACCTGCAAAGGGAATATCATGGGCTATGGCTAGAAGTGCCAGACGGTAGGCTCTGGGCACTACCAACTGCTGTATTCTCTCACCCTCTAGCCCTTCCCTCAGGGGTCCACTTGCTATGCAGTCACCTTTTTTCCCAGTATACAGATTCCCCCTTCCCTTCAGAATCAGGTGCCCCACTAGCTACCTCTCTCAGGTCCTTGTAATATAGGGTCTGAGAGCTGAGCCTGTCTCAATACTCTCTTTGTAACCCTTCCTAGCTCCCCTTCCACAGGAAGTCTGGTATTCCTGACAGCGGTGCCTCACTGTCACCATGGGTACTACTACTCACCTCTGCCCTTGCAGTCACTCTAGCCAAGGGAACACCACTACCTACAAGCAGCTGTGGCTCACCTTCAGACTCACTGCTACAGGGTAGCTCCCTCCCTGAAGTACCCACCTCACCAGTCCTTGCTGCAAGTGTGCAGTCTTGTCAGGGTCTCCTCCAGGCTACCAGACCCACATGCTTGTCTCCAAGCCTGACTGCATGTAACTGCATGCACACATGGTACTGCATTACCAAAATCATTCCCTATCAGGACACTTGCAGGGATACCCTTAAACACACCTATTGGCTGGCTTCCCTTTCCACCATCCCAGTCAAGGTGAACCCTAGCCAATGGTGTTTGGAATGGGGTCCCTCCTAAAGCTCTGACTGGAGAAGACTGCCCAAGTAAGTAGTGCTCCTCTGTAACCATTGTAGGCTTCACAATGGTGAGGTCAGAGGCAGTCTCTCTCTTAGCCATGCCCTCTTTCCCATTCACTAAGATAGGATATAGCCTATTGTGGTAACTTGGTACCCTTGTTGTCTCAAAACAACCTACTGTTGGGATTTTGTCATTCCCACTTACTGGCTCTTCCAGCTTTTGTTCCCCCCACCTTGCCTCTGTGGACATGCATATGCTACATGGCCCTACTGGTTGCATTTAAAACATTTACTCTTGGTCCTAGACATGTACTTGGACTAGTGGCTTCCCCTTGCTACTAGTGGATTCTTTTCGGGCAGTATGAGCTGCCAACCATGGGTTCCCTTAGACCGATGAGCAGCACTGGGTCTCCCTTTCATGTGCAGTGAACCCTCCTTGCTAGGTATAGGTCTCCATTCTCCCCCAACTCATGTGCAGTAGTACATTGTCTATCAGCTAACCAGATTCTCATGTCCTCAGCCAAAGTGCTAAGGGCTTGTTCCCTCACCAAAAGGTCTGCCAGCCCTTCAAAAGTGGTGACCCAACATCCACTCACCCACTTACTAAAGTAAGTGCTTAGTTCAGCAACATATTCACACACGCTCATCTGCCTTGCGTCTATGCTCAAAACATTTTTTTTAAGCTTCAGGAGTTAAGTTTTTTTTACAATTTTATAATTTAAACAATCATTATCAGACAGTTTAGAAATTAGAGTTACAGCTTTACCATGGTGAAAGGGGGTCAGGAACCATACCCAGAGCCCTTGGTCAACATTATATTGTTACATACCCTCTTAAACATATAAATTAAACTATCAAAGTTATTCCCCTGTGCAAATTGTGGAAGTAATTTATTGACATTTGTTGTTTCTGGGGTTCCGTTACTCCCTTCCCCATTACCTCCATGACTCTGGCGAAAAGTCACAATCTCCTTTTCATGTTGCCTGAGCCTCTCCTCCTCAGCTTCCAGGAGTCTCAGTTTCTCTTTCTCCTCAGCCTTCAGACATTGCAGTTTCTCATCTTCCTCATTTTCTGGACACCTCAGTCTCACTGCCACTTTCTAAATGTTTGGCCACTATCTCAAGCCTTTAACTCCAGATGGATTTTTAAACCCTCTGGGGAAAGGCTGAGCTGTTCATTTTCTGAGAGTTGTACCACAGCCAGTATGATTGTCCTCCTAGTTGCTATTCTGTGATGCAGCTGAGACTAAAGCTGAATCATTTCTGCTTTAGTCAGACTGGCATGCACCAGTCATTTAGCCAGGCACATTTCAGCCAACTGACTCCTTGCCAGCTTGGCATACTCCTCTGCTTACATGCTTGCCTGCTCTCCCTGAATAAGCTAACAAAAAATAAAACAATTGTGATATAAACTCTAAATGTTCACTGCATGGCTGACAGAGTACAAACACCTTCAGTGACCACTGTACACAGGCTACAGGAATTCAATACCCACACCACTACAAGCCAATTAATATGTGATGTGGTTAACTTACCACAGTCGACCAATTAATTTGTGAAGTGGATATCTCACCACTGCCAATCAATTAATATGAGACACCCCTGCAGTGGCCCAGTAATCAAGGAGCCTCAATCCTCACCACTAGCAACAGTGAGGGATGTACACAATGGGAAGATGACAAATACACACACACGGTAAAATATAATTTCCTTTAAGCGCACACAGAGATCACAATCAGTGTGGGGCTGGTTTCTCCCTCTTTTTTCAGATGCCCAATAAGACTCCGCACTGGCACAGCTATAGTGTTGAGTCCTCAGCCAGGGTTCCAAGCAACGTCCTCCCAACAACCTCTGTCCAACCAGTGCTTCATGTCCCTGCCCAAGTAGCTGACACACACACACACACACACACACACACACACACAGATTTGATTTATACACAAAACACACACCTGGGAAAGGCTGACACAGGTTTACTAGCTATGCCCCCTTCTGCCCAGACCAGAAGGTAGTTATCACTGCCACCAAAAACCCCTTAGCTACTTTAAGGCCCTTCCAAAGGGTGACCAATCCTACTGTGTAATGTTACTATTATCCAAAGGGTAAGTGTCACCAAGAGCAAGGCTATTTAAGAGTGGCCTGTATAGTGTCACCAAATACATATGCAAGTACTCTAAGGGCTTAAATATGTCTCACAAATATCAGCCACACAGATGGGTTTAAATATATTTTATAATACATAAAGAGCAAGACAATAAACATAGTAACTACAGAGTTCAGAGTCACAGGAAATATTTTAAAACATTGCAGCACACTCAAATAAATACAGAAAACATCTTGACTAATCTTTACTATATTCTTATCTATATCTAAAATATACTATGCCTTAACTAACTTACTTACAGAGCAAGGCAAATGCAGATGAGTGGAAGAACGTGTTGGGTCCAAGACAAGATACAAAATGCACAACCTCTCTCAGACAGTTCTTAAATTACTATCAAACATTACTGCTGGGTCAGCTTGGATGACATCACTGTCACCTGCCTTCAGTTCCCAGGCTAACAGAAACTAAAATAATAGTAACATCTCTATGTGAGAAGTACATATCTCTCAGATGTTTGCTCAGAACTGGAAGATGTAAAACAACTAAACACTTTTTACATTTTAGACCTAGCTACTACTACTCTCCAGGACAATAGAAAAACCTTCTAGCTCTAGACATTCTGTCTTCTTGCTGCAGTGAAATTAACTTTTACAGCACATCGTAAAGCACTTAATTTCAACTTATTTTCTTGAAGTTTTGTAAATTCTTTTATGTTCCAGCAAGGTATGCTGTGGCTACATTATTGAAGCTCAGTACATAACCTACAGTTCTGTACAAATCATATCAATATTCATAAAAGACATAGAATTAATTTACAAAATATCAGACAGCTGGGCAGGCAGTATCACAGCTTTCAGTAAACACTTTCTCCAAGCCAAGTTTTCTTTATCAAATTGTCTTCTAGTGACATGCAAACCATACAGAAAACTGCTAAGGTTACATTGTTTATCAGAAAAAAAGCCTTACAATATTCAATATTCTTTTTTATTTGCATGCTTCGTAATAAACTTGTCACTGGATAACTCCTAGGGTTTTTACCCAGCCATTTCCCTATGCAAGCATGGGACAAAATACACAAATTTTTATTTTGTCACGCACTCTTAACCAGATTCTTCCACTCTCCCCATCTCCTCTCCTCCTCATTCTTTTTTCATTGCAGTGCCTACATTTCTCAAAACTGGACAAAGAAAAAGAGAGAAGAGTGGACACAAAAAAACAAAAGCACTTGTTGATATTCGTATCCCCACTGCATTTAAAAAAAATGAGTGAACTTTACTTCACGTCTAACTGGTTTTGTACTATCTTTAAAGCTGTCACACCTGGGAAAACCCCTGATTGCTTTCAGGGAACACTATGCACTACTCATTTTCTCTGTTCTTATTTCTTCTTTTCCCTCAGCCAAGCCCCTTTCACCAGACTGCCTCTAGTTTCTCTATCTGATTGTTTCCATGGAGGCATGAAGAGCAGCTGCAAAGATGCTACTTAGTATACATATTTGCAAGTGGTAGAAAAAACTTATAATATTCAATATAGTTTTTTTATTTACTTGTTCTCTGTTTTAAAACAAAGGTCCTTAATCAGTCATTTCCCCATGCAAGAATGAAAAAAGCACATTAATTTGAATTCTGTCATGCCCCCTTAACCAGGCTCCCTTTTTACTTGTTTTGTTAATCATTACATTGCCTATGTTTGTCTAAACTGCACAAGGAGAAAAAACAGAAGGGAGAAAAATAAAAAAAAAACATTTACAATCACAATTACACTCAAAAATAGCATGCAAAGAAAACCATGCAACACAGATACAATACTATTATTGTTTTCTTATGGAAATCATGTTTAAACACAATTTTTGTATTTAACAATATTATCAACAACTGAAATGTGTTGCAATGGGAGCTATACTAGTGCTGTCCTTTGCCAATTTGTTTATGGTGTGGTGGGGAATTGAGATATTGATGAAAAGGGAATTTAGACAGCATCGATTTTTACAAGAGACTTGTGGATGATTTTTTGTTTTGTTTTTTTATTACAGATGCTAACAAGGTCATCCACAAGTTGGTTAGTGAAATGAAGTACTGACTTCCTAACATTTACTATAGGTCAAGTTGGTTGTAGTGTAATTTTTATAAGTTTTGATTTCCTGTGGCAACCAGCAAAGCTGTTTTTCTAGTAGAATTTTTAGGAAAGCCTGTTTTTCCAACAATTACTTGCATTACACTAGTGCTCTCCCCAGTTTCATTAAAAATAATACACCTAGAAAACAGATTATCAAACTGTCTAGGTTAACTACTGAATATCATGTTTTAGAAGGGGTTTAAGATATATTTAAATGTTCATTGTCGGGGGTTACAAAAAGAAATTATGGAATCTGTTGCTAATGAAATTATTTGTAAAAGGAAAGACTGTTTTCCTCCAATACTGAAGGAAGGTTTTGTCACTAGATCTAACAATACTAATGGCAACAAATGTTTTTAGGGACAGTTTTGTGTTAAGAATGACTGTTGACAGTTTGGAAATAAAGTAATACAGGATTAACTGGAAAACACTTAGAGGCAATCTGGAATTATATTATTAACGGGCCTAACATTGTTTACAAAAAATCCAAGATGTTCAAGCAATATTTTGAATTTGGAAATACCAATGTACCAGGGTTGAGCACTAATAAATCTAAAGGAATGTATAAATGTGTTTTTTATAGGGCATGCAATTTCTTTATGGAAGGACCAAACATCTTTCTGTTGCAATTGGTTAGAAATATTAAGATTAATGAATATTTTAATTGTAATTCATTAAGTTTAGTATACATTGCTTTTTACTCTTCATGTTAAGTGTTTTATGTTGATATGACTACAAGTAAGTGGTCTACCAGAATTAAAGAGCATTTATACAGCATTATAACAAAGGATGACCGTAATGCCTTCTATAAACATTTAAAACTGTATCCAATTTTTAAAATGTTTTATTTTTCTGGGCTGGAATATGGTTTTTTTTTTTTTTTTAGATTACAGAGAAGAGGAATATAAAAACATTTGGGAGAAAAGTGAAACTTGGCAGCAGATTTACCTGCAAGCAGATACATTTCCTTGATTAAATGAAGCCATTAACATCAAATGTTATTTCAGGTATAATAATTTTGTAAGATAGGTTATATGTTGTGTGTGCATGATGGTTTAAAAAATTATTTTATAGAGCCATTATATTAAATTAATTGACTTAAGTTAATTGATATACTAATTGTTCAAAGTCATTCAGTGGTCTACTGTTAATTAAAATATGGAATGTGTGTATGTTTTTACTTGTATTCTGATGAAGTCCTGGTTTGGATGAAAGTGCTTGAAATTAAAAATTCCAAAGGATCACTTTAGTGTTGCTATTTTGGTGAATTTTTGGGGTTTTAGTTGGTTGTGTTTTTACCTAGTTTGGATCAGGTAATTCATTTTTTTTAATTTTTAGCACAGTGACTTAAGTAACAGTAAGTAGTAAGGGTTCCAGCCACACTTGGGAGTCCATAACAAGAAAAAAATAACAGAGATACTATAGAGGTATTAGGGCTATTTCAGAAATGTTATGAAAATTTGTACAAAGCAGAGAAACATGGAAATAAAGGAGCATAAATGGAAATACTTTTGGAAGACTTAATTATGCTAAGGTTAGAGGAAGATAAGGCCCAACAACTAACAGTGAAGGATCAGAGGAGATGAGATAAAAATGTTAACTGTATAATCAATCTTCAAGAAAGTTTCCAGGATTAAACTGTATTCCTGTGGAAGTTCGGAAATTAGGAGGGAAGAAAGTGATAAAAGATCCGGAAAATTTTATTTAACGGCATTTTAAAAGGAAGGGAAGCACCAACATCTCAGAAGAAAGCTGGAGTGGCTGTATTACCTAAAGATGGTCAAGGCCCATCAGAACTGAGAAAACACACTTTATAGTAGCAAAGCTTTCGGATAAAATCCTTCCTCAATACTAATACAAACAAATCTAAAAAACCAAAATGGTTTAAATATAGGTCAGCAAAATTACATGACCAGCAGTCCAAAGATCATGTGACCACAAAATACAGAACATAAAAATAAATATTAAAACATAAGATTATCGCTATTTAATATGTTGCAGTTTAGTAAGAACTGGTTTCAATGTAATCATATTATTTAAACATGGAAAATGGTCAGAATTCAGCCTAAGAATCCATTCATACTCTTTTAATTCAAGTAAATTGCCACCATCTCCACCTCTGGCAGTAAGCCGTATGACATCTATAATTCTAAAAGAAAATCTATGTTCACTACCTAAACCGGCTATATGTTTATATAGAGCATTACTGTCAAAAGCTCTTCTAATCTCTGATTTGTGTTCAATAATGCGTTCCTTTAACTTTCTAGTGGTCTTACCCACATAGAATGCGGTGCATTTCACATAATTGGCCAGATAAACCACATTAGATGCAACACAAGTGGTAGAAAAACTGAACTGAAAGACCACTGATAGGATGTGTGAAGTTATCACTACAGGTAGCTACAATATCAGAGCAGCATGAACAATTCAGACAACCATAAGTACCCGGCTTAGTAGTAGGAGTCCTTATGGATTGGCCTAGATACATGTACTTGATTTCTGTTTTACTTGAAGACATTGATGCTTTTAAATGCATCACATCATTAGATGTTAAAAAATTTATTAGTTACGTTAATATGGTGATTTATAATTTACAAATTAATGGTGATATTACTTTAGAGTTATTTCATTTTTTTACTGTTCCTTGTCCTGTTATTCCTTGTCTCTATGGGTTGCCCAAGATTCATAAGTCAGTGCCAGATCCCCCTATGAGACCTATTGTGTCAGGTGGGGGACGGATCACTGAATCTATATCTATCTATCTGCAGACGCAACTACAATCATATTTACTTAAATGTACTACTGTACTAAGAGATACAACTGATTTTCTTTGTAAATTGCGTGTTTGGTTTAATAGCATTGGTAGTCCCTTTAGACAATGTGAGTATTTGTTCGTAACGCTGGATATAGCATCCCTATTTACTGTAATACCACATGATTTTGGCATTGAATCTATTAGACAATTTCTGACTTTACAACCTTCTCCTGTGACTAGACATGTTGAAAATATCTGTTACCTCTTAGATGTAGTCTTGAAAAATAACATCTTTTTGTTTGATGAATGCTTGTATTTGCAACTCACTGGTGTAGCCATGGGTACTTTTGTAGCCAATACTTACGCCAACTTGGTGCTATACCAGTGGGAGAAAGCTCATGTTTATAGTATGGAAAATCCTTTTATTAGTAACATATGTTTTTATCAATGTTTCGTTGATGATTGCTTTATGGTATGGAAGGGCTCACTATTGCAGTTGAATGAATTCATTCATTATTTAAATGCAACCACTCATTTTTTGAGATTTAAGATGGATGCTTCTGATAGTGAGATTAACCTTCTTGGATGTTAAGATACAACTATGTGAGGGCTTTATTCATACTAGCATTCATAAAAAGGAGGCAAATTCTGAAAGATATGTTAATTATTCCAGTATGCATGCCCCACATGTCTTTAAGGGGATTGTGACCTCACAGTTCAACAGAGTGAGTAGATTAAATACTGATGATACTATGTTTGACTTACAGGTGGAAGAGATGTCTAAAGAGTTCTTGGATAGTGGTTATGATACTAACTTAATATTAGACTTAAAAACTAAAGCCTCAGCCAATAGGAGGACAACAATGAAGCCGATTTTCCTTGAGGATGATTTTGGTTCTATCAGTTCAGAATGTCCTAAAATGTGTACTAGGTACATTACTAGTTATAACACTATGACTCGCTTTGTAAAACAAATAATCAAGAAGAATTGGGTTGTATTAATGGCCTCTAGTGAGATTAAGGATATCCTTGGTGATAGGCCTTTCTTCTCATATAGAAATATGAAGTCTTTAAAGAGTATGTTATGTTATAAAGACTTTATAAGACCTGCAGATAGGACTCCTACTACTAAGCCGGGTACTTATGGTTGTCTGAATTGTTCATGCTGCTCTGATATTGTAGCTACCTGTAGTGATAAGTTCACACATCCTATCAGTGGTAAAGTCTTTCAGTTCAATTTTTCTTCCACTTGTGTTACATCTAATGTGGTTTATCTGGCCAATTGTGTGAAATGCACCGCATTCTATGTGGGTAAGACCACTAGAAAGTTAAAGGAACGCATTACTGAACACA
This sequence comes from Protopterus annectens, assembly GCF_019279795.1. Lineage (NCBI taxonomy): Eukaryota > Metazoa > Chordata > Ceratodontiformes > Protopteridae > Protopterus > Protopterus annectens. Next base: position 830,489,714 of record NC_056747.1, read on the forward strand.
AATCAGAGATTAGAAGAGCTGTTGACAGTAATGCTCTATATAAACATACAGCCGGTTTAGGTAGTGAACATAGATTTTCTTTTAGAATTATAGATGTCATACGGCTTACTGCCAGAGGTGGAGATAGTGGCAATTTACTTGAATTAAAAGAGTATGAATGGATTCTTAGGCTGAATTCTGACCATTTTCCAGGTTTAAATAGTATGATTACATTGAAACCAGTTCTTACTAAATTGCAACATACTAAATTGCGATAATTTTATGTTTTAATATTTATTTTTATGCTCTGTAATTTGTGGTCACATGATCTTTGGACTGCTGGTCATGTGATTTTGCTGACCTACATTTAAACCATTTTGGTTTTTTTTACATTTGTTTGTATTAGTATTGAGGAAGGATTTTATCCGAAAGCTTTGCTACTATAAAGTGTGTTTTCTCAGTTCTTTGGTTGTTTATTCATATCTTTGTTGCAGCTTGTGGTTTTATTAAGACCCATCAGACCCAGCATCACACAGACCGACCCACTTTAATTTTAAACCATGATTATAATGTGTTTATGCCTATGCTAACAGAATTTTAAAGGTGTTGCCAAAATTGATGGATATGAATCAATGTGCCTTTGTGGAGGGGGGGGGGGGGCAGACATTTGACAACTTTTAATAGAGCAATGATGATCCACAGTGGAAGCAAAATGTAAGAAAATACCACTGCTGTTGAGTCTTGATGTAGGGAAAGCATTTTACAAACTAAGCTGGGATTTTCAGTAGAGCAATGGAAGCATTTGCATTCCATGATACAGTAATAATGTTTATTAGGAGGATATATATAGGTGCAAAGACAAGACTTAAGTGGGAAGGATCCTCTACAGTAAGTTATGTTTGAACAGAGGACCCAGGCAGGGATGTTCTCTTTTCCTTTGTTACTTGCTTTACACTTAGAGCCACTGGCAATGAAAATAAGGGACTCAGAAATGTAAGGATATTACTGATATGATAATGAAAAAAAGTTGGCTTTATTTGCAGATGATACGAGTTTGTACAGGACAATTCTAGAAAAGGACATATCAGTGTTGTGGAACACTCAAGACAGTTTCACGTCTTTTTGGTACATAAAACTAATGAAGATAAAACAAAGGCTATAGCTGTTAAATTATGTACCCACACATTAATTGGGTCAGCAATACCCATATTTATGGGGACAAGACAAGATGAAGTATTGAGGAGTATGGATTAAAAATGTGCCTGTTATGAAAATATTTTTAGCCATTTTAGTTTTATATATGGGTCAGACATATCAATCAGGAGTGAAGTTGTGGACAATAACAGAGTTGAAGGAATTTATCTTAAAGGGGGGAAGAGGCAAGAGTCAACTGGGATAAGCTGATCTTCCAATACAGCAAGGTTGTTTATAACTACCTGTTTGAAGGGATACTCAACAGCTACACAGCCAAGGCTCACACACAACGCAAGCAGAAGATTAGAATTCAAAATGGAAATTGATAATGATGAAGAAGGGAGGAAGTTTATGAGAGACAGTGGGATTTTGAATGCATATCAAAGAGAATAATAACAGCTATTAAGAATAATATAGTCATAAATATGCAGAAAGTATTTGAAGAACTAAGCCAACATGAGAATGTACTAAGGAGATTTTTTTGCCAACAAGGATAACAAAAGTAGGGGTACAGAAAATAGGCAACATGGGCTGGAATTAAATGGAAGATACTGGCAAAGGAACCAATGTACTGGAAGCAAATAAGTAAAGAGGGAAAGATAAAGTTGGATGAAGCCAAGAAGATGTCTGAGCTGTAGGCTGGAGACTGCCTTCCCTACCACGGATTCATATGAGAGTTTAGGCAAACAGAAAGGGATAGGGGAATCTTAAGTGAACAACTTGCTCTAGTAGAGTTTTTAGCTGAAACCAGAACAGAAGCTGCTGTTAAAAAAAAGGATAATTAGTAGAGCATATGAAAAACTGACCCCTAACAATCAATCACAAGAGGTTAGAAAACATTGGGAACAGAGACTGGAAAAGCAATTTACAAGATAGCAATGGGAAGATAAGTGTCTCCTAAGTATGCAATAAAGTCCAAAAGGTTTAGGATCTTTGCTTGGAAGTGTTTGGTTAGGAATTTTTCCCCAGATAGATTGCAAATGTTGGATGTGTGACAGAGAGGAAAAAGTTAACTGCAACATGATATTTTGAATGTGAAATAAGTTGGTAAAGGTTAAAAATTCTCAACAGATTACTTTGTTAAATACTGGATCACCATATGCCTGTCACTAAGAAAATGATTCTTTTGAGCTGGGAAACAGGATCTAAATTGCCCAAGCATGGTAAGGCCTTATTAAGGTTAATTCTGCTGGCTAACAAAAAGGCAATTACTAGAAAATGGAAATCAAAGTCTAAACTAACTGTATTTGAAGTACTGAATGTTATAAAATAATTGGAAGAGGAATCTTTTGAAAAGAGAAGGAACAGACTACATAGAAGCAAATGGAAATTGTGGGAACATTGCCATCAGAATAATGTTCAGTAGGAGGAGTAGTGAAGTTTAAGGAAAGGCAGGAATTCAGCAATGTATGTAATGTTGGAATGACTGTTACAAGGAAATAAATTATATGTGATGTATAGCATATGTAAATAGAAAAATTATTAATATAGTTTGTTTTGCTTCTATTACAATATGTTTGCCTATGTCTTAAGTGATAATTTAATAAAGCTGTTTAGAAAAAAAAGTTTTAAAACAAATACAGCACATCTACAATCACATGTTCCATGCAAGGAGACAAATGCAGAATCATCATCTCATCCTCGAATTATTATCTTCCTCATCACAAGCGGTAACACCGAAGCAGTCATTGCCCTAAATGCTTCTAAGCCATTTAATTAAGTGCATATACCTTACATTATGGCTCTCGTGAAAGTCTAACTTTCCAAATACATGCACGCAGGCATATGACTTTCTACATGAAATCACATCTTACAGTGTAAAGATTAATGGCCTCCTGTCTCATACACTGAGATTATCAATCGGACAAGGCAGGTATATCCACTGGCTCCACATTTATTTAACCTTTCATTAGAACCCTTATTCTACTTCATTCAGCAACATCCTTTAATAAAAAGAATCCGAGTCAGTATCTTTGAAACTCAGATCATGGCATTTGCAAATAGCATTTACTCTCAAACGCCCTTAAACTCAGTCCACCCAATGGTTTATTCAGCAATTATCTGCTTTTTCCAGCTGTAAACTGAACATGGAAATAACCACTTTTACCTTATATATTTGGTCTATGCTTCATAAAATGTGTGGTTTTCTGTCAAATCGCTGAAAATTTAAGTAATTAAATAATGACACATTTTTAGTTTCAGAATTCACATCCTTCAGAAAAAAGCATGCTAACACAAAATCTGTTCTAGCAAATTTCTAAGTTTACAAGAGCAATATTTACAACTGATCCCTGCTTTTGGCCATTTGCCTCACCGTTATTTTTTACTTTTTCCAGAGTTCTTGTACTTAGAGGCCCAGAGGTACACCTTTAGGAGATGAGCTTAACCTTGTAGGTAATACTTTATTGGATAACATTAACAACTTCATTTGCTAATTTTGCTCAACGAGTTACGAAGTACTGCCATCTGAAAAGGCCTTGAAGAAACTAATCTTAATGTAACAATGAAAAAAATATCAAAAAAGGTTGAAATAGAAGGTCAAAGCTAAACTTCAGCTTACGAGAAAGGGCTCTGAATGTAAACACGAATATATTTCCTGCAGTCTTGATCACAGATGTCCTCTCAAAAATGCAGCATACTTGAACTCAAACTAGCAGTAAGTTTCATTAGGCATTATAAGTTGCACAGACATAGCCTAGAAATGTTGTCCTGTCCAGCTTTACTTAAGAGTAATTAGGTTTGCAGAATTATTCAAACTGCCAGAATATTATGCAAACGTGCTGTTTAATCCAGTATGGGCAATCATATTATAATCTAGTGTCAGAGATATTAATGCAATTCCATTTTAGATAGAAAATTGCCACAAAAGGCACAGACTTCATTCTCTCATAATCCTTGACTGAAGACACAAACTGGTTAACAATTATTTAAATGGTGTAACAGTTTATGCTCTAGCAGTCTCTTAGTGGTAATCCTAATTTAGCTATAGACAGCAGGATGCTTACACACTTTTGGTTTTCCAAGATCAAAAAATGAACTACGACAGCATTCGTAAAAGAAAACAAATTAAGAGAAACATCTCTGACTTTAGAATCAAGGACTGACTGAGTAACCAAAGTAACTATATCCAAACTAATTATGGTTATGCCCAAACCCAAAATACTAAAACAGTGGTAGAATGGCTCCAAACTGCTCATCCAAAAACAAAATAATATCCAAAATACAAAATGGGATAATTTGTAGTTACCCATTACAAGTAACCATATTACAGTAGGGAAGATTTAGAAATTAAATATATGTAACCGTGTAAAAATATATATCCTACACAAAATTTCCATTACACAAATCATGATCATTCAAGAACTGCTATGATTCAGCAGTGAAACTGGGTTCATTTGTGATGCAAGACTCACTATAATGAGAGGCATGCCATTCTACATCATCCTACTTTAATCATATACTCTGGGAATGGCTGCAATTTGCGATCAGGTTCTCATTAAACTTAGCAATTTAGGAATGTTGCACTGAGCTGTGACCTTAACATTTTACCAGGTATTCATACAGTTCTTGTCACTCAAAACATCTGATAAATACAGTAAATATTTACAACAGCATACCAAACTGTGGGGCATGTTTGCCAAGCTAATATCTGTTTTGAAACATAACATGTTGGAGAATGGTTAATGAAATTGTAGTATATAATTATACTAATCTTTGGTCATTTCCTACCAGCAAAACAGTAAGGCTTAAAGAGAATTAGTTTTTGAATAAAATGGTTGGCACAATATGTCTCATTTTGGTAACTTCAGAATATACCTGTTGACATGTTAAAAATCATCTTTTTTCACATAAATTCACTAAATCTTTACTGTTAAAAAAGCATCACCTACTGGATCTATCATTTTACAAGCACTGATGCAGTTTCAGTGCAGTTAGACCTGAAGTTTGCAATCCCGGAGCCGAACAGGATAAAACTGCAACTACTAACCCTAGCATTCAAAGGTACTGTGTTTTCACACCCTTCACTTGTGGAGGGTAAAATCTGCTTATTCTGGAATGTTAAACTAAACCATAACACTTTACAAAGCTCCCTGCAAACTCAGTAAAGAAAAAAGAAGTGGGCTGGAGTTATCTAGAGACAGGAAGACTGAAAGCAGTAGTAGTATTGAAGAAAGCAATCTGCATGCCCTTTTAGAAATACTCATCCAACAGTTACATTAAATGAGCAAACAGCTGCCTAAAACATGAAACAACAAGTATCCCACTACTGTACGGAAACACGAACAAATCAAATATATATGCCAGTAGCAATTTGAGCATGCTCAAATATAAGTTGAAAAGGTCTTGACTTCTATTCTGAAAAGAATTTCTTATCACTGTCAACACCTATTTAACAATCTGCCAATTCCGCCCACCAGAGCTCCCATTTTAAACAATCCCTCTTTCACAGTCTCCCACAGAGAAACACTGTTCATGTTTTGCTGATGATTGGAGTCTCTATTACAATTCATGTTACTTAGTAGTGCATCATTCACTCCATGTGTGGAGTATCTGCTGCTTCTTATTACAGCAATGCTTTTATCCACTTCCAGATAGTTTTCAATGGTGTCTTTGTACACTTCTCTTTTAAATGATTGAGCTTAAAACAAGTCCATTAACAATACTGACCAAAAACATGCAGTGGCTGATTTCTTGATCATCAGAACACTGATGCTTTACCAAATGACGTGTTGTTCTTATGAAGAATGTTTGTGGCTTGCACACAGAAACACAGTCTGCAATTAGTGAATACTGCACTTAAAATTACACTTGGCAAAGTTGGTGTGTTTTGTATCAGTAGATGTTTAACTATGATGAAACAGCACTGCAGAGGAGGAACAAAGAATTGTTTTCACGTAGCTGTTAAAATCCTATCATGCAGCTCGTCATCTGATACTAAGTACATGACACAGATGCTTCCTTTCAGTGCATACTGTTGGACCTTATTTGGAAGCCAGCACCATCTCCCTGCAGTCAGCTAGAATAAGGATGTAGGATGAGTAAAGGGAAGCTAAGCGAGGGGTCACTCTTCTCTGGGGATAAACACTGCCAGCTCTGCCACTGAACAACACTCGTCAGAAGAATGTCAGAAATGTTAGTAGCATATTAGAAGAACATGGGTAATGCTGCACAGTTCCACAGCACACATGCTGTTGTTCTGAAAGTACATGCTAATATGCGCCTCTTGGCACTGGAAAATTATATGTCAGTTGGAAAACTTCTTCAAATGTTTTTTCATGATGCCTCAATTACAGATCCCATAACCATCGGCACTAACATGGCTGCAGCACAGCCCTGAAAAAAAAAGACTGAATGAAAAGATGGGAAGGCAATATTTATTTATATACTCCTATTTGTATGGCAACACATCTTTATAGGTACTTACAGGCTACTGATCTGCAAGGATCTTAAGAAGCCTACATTTACATTCCCATAGTAGTTTTTTTAGCTCTTGTGTTTTGTGTATGAACAACGCAGAGTTAGCCAAAAACTAAGATTTTTTTGACATTTACCTTGTTGCCCCTTTCCTGGGAACTAAACCAGGTTGAATTTTTGGTTTCCCATCTAATCGCCCAAATTACTTTTGAATACAGTGGTATTCTCTCTCCAAGCCCTGCTGTTTATGTTGCAAGAGAGATTTAGCTCTCTCGAATGGGTGTTTACATTACCACTGGACTCGTAAATGTTGACAGGACAGGATCTGTTGATGTTCTATACAGGGGGCAGAGGTTGCCACTTGGTAGCCAGTATTATACCGAGCTTGCAAAACTTTTATTATTTAGTCTAAGTGTTGTAGTCACTCCAATTGTGACAAGTGTTTGGAAAGGTACATACAAAATGGTGCATTATATTTAATGACTGAGCTAATAATAGCAAAGTGCAGTGGAATTATAACATCCCAAGGCCTGGATGCCAAACCTTTACATAAAAGCTGTGCAATAAAATAGGACTTCCTTACAATAGTGGATTTGTGGTTATCAAAGGACAGTTTTTTTGTTGACAGATTCACAGATCCCGGACTATGGCATCAATTTTCTGGGAAGTACTGCTGAAGTGATAGGTACGGGAAGCCATATTCATTAAAGGCTGTGGACATGCATTCTTTGGCATTTAGTTTTAGTCCATTGTTTTTACACAAGCTACTTCATAGGATGTTTCATAGGAGGTTACTAGGCTAATGGCCCTGGGGCCCTTGCAAACCTAGACAAGAGTTTATCCCAAAAAAGAAAACTCAGTCAGCCCCTGTCAATGAGGGACAAAGGTGGAACCCCTGGAACAAATCTAAGGTTTCCCATCCACTCATCAAAATTGCATCTGAAGAGGGCCAGTGACGTACACCATTTGACATGTATGGAAAGTCTATACCAGAGATGGGGCAGCCTCAGAGACAAACCTGTCTCTCCGACAGGTTTTGTTGATGCTGCATATTAGATTTAGGCCTATTTGTTTCTGAAAAGCCCTCCTGGAGGATTCCGTTGTCCTCTAGGGAGTTTATGTGGCACCTAGTTTACAGGTCATTTACAAATTTGGTCAGCCAAAGACATCTTAATATTTGCTTTGACCTCCAAGAAGTAAATGACAAAGAGAAGTAGCCTGAGGACTGAACCCTGGGGCACACCTCTAGTGACAGGTCTTTTGCAGGAAGGTGATGAGATGGTGATGAACACCTTTACAAGGGCTAGATATGCTGTGTGTACCAAATGGCTGTCATCCTAGGTTTCAGTAATCTTCTCAAAGTTACTGACCTCTTTCAGTACGTAAGATCAGCCCTTAATGAATCCAAACTGACTTGGGTCAAGAGTTTGTAGACTGCCTATTATCCTTATTTATAAATTTAATAACTATCTTTTCCATAACCTTTCAGATGAGAGTGGTCAAGCTTATGGGTCTATAATTACCTGTGTTAACTGACACTCCATTTTTGCGCAAGAGGATGACTGTTGCTGTCCTCAATGCATCCAGTACGAAGCCAGTTTGAAGACTGGTGCTGAACAGCCTTTGTATGGGATCTGACAATTTCTGTTTCAAGTTGACCAAAAAGCAACCTGGCAAGCTATCTGGTCTCAGAGAAGCAGTGTTCTTGAACATAGAAAGTACCCTGAGGACTTGTTCTTGGGAGATTTGAGAGTAAGGTTTACATGTGGCTATGAGATTTGGAAATATAGAAGGGGAGAGAAGGTAAAGTTAGAACTAAATCTGTCTCCTAGTAGACTGGCTATGTCCACTTGGTCAGAGAACATGATTTCATTTACTGTCATATCTGCACACTGTTGCATATTGTTTCTGAAGTTTCTAACATAAAGATGATTTTGTGGTTATCCGTTGTCTGATGACCTAGCCTTGATTGATTTAATCAATTCTGGAGTTCCATGTCAAGTTTAGCAAAAGTATTTTCATCATCTTGAGAATTAAATATATTTTTTGCGTAGGATGACTGTCTTTAACATATAGCCTGTTTATATTTGGGTTCCACCATGGGGGCTTATTCTTAAATTTGGTTTTGTATTTACTTAAGAGGAGGATAGCTGCATCTATGAAGCTCTTTTCTTGTGCTCAGAATTTGGCAGTAAATGATTCCCATAAGCAGTGGGTGGTAGTATGCTGGAAGGGAATTTTGAATTTAGTGATGTCATCACTCAGACTTAGAAGACTGGCCTTAGCACAATCTCTTAATACTAAAGTACAGAAAGATGCTTCTGGCTTTAATTTTGTATGTAATTCAATTGTAGTCTGATCTGACCACGGAGGAGATGACATTGGTAGGAAGCAAAGGTTGTCCCATATTGTTAAGAACCATGTCCAGAATTTTATCAACCCTCATTGGGGTGAAGACTAACTGGTCCACAAAGTTTGTGTTACTGAGGTCCTGAAATTTCTGGGTGTACAAGTCTCCCAGTTTATGGTGGGGTAGTCGAAGTCTCAAAGGAAACTAGAGTTTGGCTTATTGCACAAGGGCTCCACATTAGTCAGACAGGAGATACTGCAGATATTGTTGGAGTCCTATAGTTAATCATGATATAATAGGCAATTCTGTTAATGGTAAGTTGGATGTGAAGGAGTTCCAGGTCATTATATTGTCTAAGGAGTCTGAATGGGAAATGTTTTTAAGAATATGGAGAAACCGCTGCCTTTTGTGTCTTCCTCTAATGCAGTGGGCCTGAACATGTGGTAGGCACTGAAACCCTGCACTGATGAAGTGCTTTCATTGGTCCTGAACCAGGTCTCCATAGTGATCCATATATGAATGCTTGGCAGGGTAAGCAGTGCTTGTAGGGAGTCAAGTTTTTTGCTGAAGTTCTTAGTATTGAGCAGAAATACCTTTGTACTTACTATCCATATTCTGATTTGCTATGTTGGAAGTATTAGAAGACCGACACATCCTAAAAAATGCACTATGGGGTGGACAAGGATTTTTCAAATATATGAAAAGCCTTGGTGGGATAGGTGCAGACCATCTACAGTAAAGCAGTTAGAACAGTCTATCATCTCCTCTCAGGCAGATATATATTGTACCCCTCTGAAAGACCACCATAAGCTAAGAAAATTGTTGAAGTCAATAATGTTTTTTAATATAGCAGCAATGAGGTATCAAACACAGTGCCGATACACTGAACTTTATTAAATACAATGAAAACACAGTAAGCGCTTTCATGTCCAGCATGGATGCTTCTTCAGACTTCACCAGAAACACTAACTGCTCTTTATATACATCTCATCATCCAACTATCCAATCAGGTATTGGCAATTCAATGATGACACTAACAAAAATTATGAATGATGTAGTAATATTGATATATACACACATATACTGAAAAAAGCTTTTCAATGCTAGAAAACTATGCAATGATAACTCATCATGATTTAATCATGCCAACGCTAACTATAAAAAAATCACATTTACAAAAAAGTATAAAATTCTTTGCGTGTCGCTGCATATTAATCCTAAACCCAACAGATGGCAGCTTAACCCCAAGCACTGGTAAGCCATTATGCTAGCTGATATAACAAATAAAAGACAGTTAAATAATATAAATATCATATAAAATAAAATAAATCCTTAGCAGGAATGCAATGTTGAGATTGATGTTTGGTGATAAACTTGTAAATGGGATTTTAATAAGCCAACTGCTTTCTCTTCTCCTTTGCATCCACGTTTAAATGCTTTTTAGACAGCGTGTAAGAAAGATTTTAATTTGGTACACTAAGAAGAAAGGTAAGACTTTTCACAATTTAAGTGTAAGTGAACATGAAGCTTTGATTGCTTTGCAAAACAATGAAGACTTAATTATTAGACCCGTCAATAAAGGCAGAGCGACAGTTGTTATGGACAGGGTGATAAATTACGATAAAACGGCTGCAATGCTTAATGAATCTGACACATATTAGCATAACTAATGACCAGTTAAATACGATTAAGAATGTCCACACTAATTTACATGATTTGCTTATGAGTGACATTACTGGGCAAGAAAGTACAGTTTTGTACCTACCATAAATGTAGATGTTCGAAGATCCACATTGCTGCAGTCATAACCTGTGGGTAGTCCGCTGTCCTCGGTCGGCCCGAATACCAAAGTATTAGGCTGGCGTCGGTCATGGGCGCTCAGATCTGACGTCAGTGCATCCTGGTATTAAAGCGCATGACCAACGTCATATCCTCAGTCTTTTCTTGCCCCAGATGTCAGAAGGCCCTAAAAAGAAAGGCCACAGCCTAAAATAGAAAAAACCTCCAAAACCCATGTACAAACAATATCTACAATCCAAACCAAACAACCACTCCAAACTACAGAGGGGAAGGAGGGAGGGTAAATTGGACTGCAGCAATGTGGATCTTCGAACATCTACATTTATGGTAGGTACAAAACTGTACTATGTTCTTCATCTCACATTGCTGCAGTCATAACCTGTGGGTAGAATCCCAAAGCAAAAGTAAAGGGATGTTGGCAAAATCATAAAGCATTGGGAGCTGCTAATAAGCCCTGCAAGACTGCAGTGGCAAATCCAGCCCTAGATTTGGAATAAAGAGGGAGATGGTAATGTTTAGAAAAAGTGTGCACTGAACTCCAAGTAGCTGCTTCCAAAATATCTTTGGTAGCTACCCCCCTCAAAAAAGCAGTAGAAGTGGCAGTAGCCCTAGTGGAATGAGGTCTGATTCCAGCCGGAATCTCCTTACCATGATGAGAATAACAAAAAGCAATACAATGGCCAATCCACTTAGAAATAGTTTAGAAACAGGTTTCCCCTGAGAGCTCAAAGCAAAAGAAACAAATAACTGTTGAGACTGTCTGAAACTTTTAGTCCTGCTCAAATAATAACGCAACTGCCTGTGAATATCCAAAGTGTGCAAAATTTTCTCCCCTTTATTTTGGGGATCAGCATAAAAAGTAGGCAAATGAATAGATTGGTTCAAGGCCACATTTGAAACCACTTTAGGCATAAAAGTAGGGTTAGTACGCAGAGATACCCTATCCTTATGAAAAATCAGGAAGGGTTCAACTGCCATGAGAGCCTGTAATTCAGATACCCTTCTAGCAGACGTAATGGCCAACAAAAAAGCAGTCTTCCAAGACAAAAACTTTAACTCAGACGTAGCTGCAGGTTCAAAAGGAGGTAAAGTAAGTTTTTCCAACACAAAATTGAGATCCCAGGAAGGAGTAGGAGCTCTACGTGGGGGTCTTGTGTTCTTTGCCCCTCTAAGGAATTGTTTAAACAAAGGATGAGAGAATAATGGTGGGTCACAGTCATATTGAGCAGAAATGGCTGCAGCATGAACTTTTACAGAGGAGAAAGACAAACCTTTGTCTAATAATTCTGTAAGATATTGAAGAGAAACACTCAAATTAGGCCTGGAAACATCAAAGCTCTTTGCTGTGCTCCAAATAAAAAATCTCCTCCATTTATCAGCATAAACTTTCCTTGTACTAGGCCTTCTGGCCTCCAAAATAACATTCAAAACTTGTTGAGGAAGCTTCGACCCTCCAGGTTCTAGAACAGAATATGCCAGGCTGTTAGATGCAGGGACTGAATCCTGACATTGAGGAAATGATTGCCCGCCTGAGACAAAAGGTGTGGAATTGAGGGCAAAGGCCAAGGAGGCTCCCGTACTAAACTCCTCAGCAGAGGGTACCAGTGCTGTCGAGGCCAATCTGGAGCTATTAGAATCATGGAGGGCTTGTCTTGTCTGACCTTCAAGAGCACTTTGGGAAGGAGAGGCAGAGGAGGAAAGGCATAGACGTGAAGATTGCTCCAACTGAATGATAGAGCATCCACTTTCCAAGCTGTGGGATGAAACATCTTCGTGCAAAACTTTGGCAACTGGAAATTTAGTGGAGAAGCGAACAGATCTATGTCTGGAGTCCCCCATATCACTGTCAACTGTCGAAATACATGAGGATCCAACTTCCACTCGTGGGGATCCACCATCTGTCTGCTCAAAACATCTGCTAAGGATTTCTGTGCTCCTGGCAGAAACCTTGCCTGAAGAGTGAGGTGCAAACTGACAGCAGTCTCCCACAGAATCATAGCTTGTCTGCAAAGAGGGTACGAATGGGTTCCCCCTTGCTTGTTGATGTACCACATGACAGTTGTGTTGTCTGTTTGAATCAACACTTGTCCCGGGTGAAGTAAATCCTTGAAAGCCATCAATGCAAATTGGACTGCTAACATCTCCTTCAAGTTGATATGTAAATGTTGAAGTCTGGCAGGCCACGTGTCTTGAACCCACTTTCCATTGAGGTGTGCTCCCCAAGCCTTGTCCGAGGCATCTGTCGTTAAGATCTGACTCGCCTCTGGTCGGGTCACAGAGAGTCCCTTGTTTAGGTGACATTCCTGAGCCCACCACAAAAATTCCTTTTGAATGCAAGGTATTATTTGAATGACAGTGTCCAGATCGTGGCAGTGTTGTGTCCATACATTTTGAGATACCATTGTAACTTCCTCATATGCAGTTTGGCATTGGGAAGCACCAGAATACAAGATGCCATGAACCCCAAGGCTTGAAGGACTGTCCTTGCAGTCAGCCTGGACCGTAGAGACAATTGCTGGAAGTAAAGTGTAAGGTTCCTTTGCTTGTCCGGGGTCAAAAAAGCCATCTGGGAAGCTGTATTCAGTCTCACACCCAGAAAACACATTTCCTGAGAGGGTACTAGACTGGACTTTGTTTCGTTCACAGAATACCCTAGGCACCTTAACACTGCCATAACATACTGTAGATGGTGAAGAAGCTTGTTTTCGTCCTGAGCAAGAATCAGGCAATCGTCCAAATAAGGATAAATTTGTATTCCTCTTAACCTTAAGAAGGCTATCACCGGAGCCAGAACCTTTGTGAACACCCTGGGTGCAGTAGATAAGCCAAAGGGCAATGCAGAGAACTGATAATGTAAAGTCCCAGCCCGAAAACGCAGGAATCTCCTGCAACTGGGTCTGATAGGAACATGAAGATAAGTCTCTTTGAGATCCAGAGTTACCATCCAGTGATCTTTGCCCAACAGAGGCAGAAGTTGTTGCGACGTCAACATTTTGAATTTTGGATTGTCCAGGTATGTGTTGAGGATAGATAAATCCAAAATTGGTCTCCAAGTGTTTCCTTTCTTTGGTACAAGAAACAGGCGAGAATAAAATCCTAGGCCCACTTCTGACATAGGGACCTGCTGTATAGCCCCCATTTGAAGAAGTAAAGAAATCTGTTTGTGAGCCTCTACTCTTTGCTGAGGAGGAACGTCTGGCATGCCTTTGAAAGGAGGCAATGTGTGGAAATAAAACTTGTAGCCTCGGTTTATAATGTCCAATACCCATTTGTCCTGGGTGACTAAAAGCCAGTTTTGCTTGAAAAGTGCTAACTTTCCTCCGAAAGGAGCTGCCAGACAGGAGGGATCTGGCAGCTGAAGATGCAGGTCATTGGGCCTGTTTACGAAAGGACTGGCCCCTGCCCTCACTTGTAGATTGTGCAGGGGAACTCCACGTTCTAGGCCTGAAAGAAACCTGAGCTCTGCCCCTACCACGTCTAGATCTGCCCCTAGACTGTAAATCAGAAGAAGGGTAAGCCCATCCCTTAGTAGGCCAATTTCTACTAAACTTAGGGGGCTGCACCTGCAAAAAATCTTTAACAGTCTGCATAGACTTAGCCTTGTCTTCCATTTTCTTTAAGACAGACTCCACAGGAGGACCAAACAAAACTTCAGACTGTAAAGGAGCATCCAAAATTCTAGCTTTAACATGCTCTGACAAATTCTGATCCTTAAGCCAGGCGTGCCTGCGAATAACTGATCCAGTGGCAGCCACCCTGGAAGAAGCCTGTAAAGCATCGAAACCACACTGCAAAGAATGCTTACCCACCTGATCAGAGGCATGAACCAACTCCTGTAATTCCTTACACTCTATGCCCTCTGCCAAAGCATCTACCTTAGATTTTAATTGAGTAAGAAGAAAATTCTGGTACTTTAACATATGAAACTGGCAATTCAAAGCCCTCATTGCTAGAGTGGAAGAGGTGTACACTTTTTTACCCCACCTATCCAAAGCTCTAGAATCTGTATCCATAGGAACTGGATTCTTTACAACAGAAGCCCTGACACCCTTAGGTCCCTGACTAATAGTTTCTGGGTCAGCCCTTGGGCTCTTATACAGATATTTATGAGCCTCAGGCACTCTGTAATACCTATCTGGTTTAACTGGCGCAGGAGGCAAAGAGTCTGGATTAAGGGAAGCCTCAGAGAAAACATCCTGAACAACATCCAAAACAGGAGGTATAGCTAAGGGCCGATGTTGTGGTAAAAACAAAAATTCCCTAAGCCTCTTTTGGGAATCCGAGAAATCCTGACCTTCCCATTTAAAATGCTCCCTCATAGAATGCAAGGTTTCTGAGAAAGAAAAATCCTCTGGAGGAGAAGCAGAAGGATTGGAATCCTCTGCGTCTGAATCTGAATAAGGAGGAAAATCCTGAGTGTCTTCAGCCGAAGACTCTGAGTAATCTGAAGCCTGTTCCAAACTTTCCACCTCTGGCTCCACCCTAGGCCTCTTATCTGGAGGGGGCATCAGATCTTTTGCCATTTTAAGCATGTGTTTTTTAGGCACAGAGCCTGCAGAACGAGGACTGACACCTGAGGAAGGCAAACCAGGCCTGCCCTTAGAAGGTACCTTAGAGACTGAAGGAGAAGGCCTAACCACCTTAGGCAAAGAAGGAAGTACATCAACCTGAGAGGCCCCCTCAGCCTGACCTGACTCCTGAGAGGCCACATCTTGCAAAATTAACGTCTCTCCCTGAGACTCAGCTGAAACCTCGGCTGGATCTACAGATTCCAACGTAGTTTCTAAAGAACCGGCGTCCGGAACGGACGACTCATCCTGCTTGGACCTTAACGATTTTTCCTTGCGCTTCTTAGCAGTAGCGGGCGTCGGAGGATCCGACGGCATATTGTAATTACACCGCTTACCAAAGACAAGCCTAGCGCAATCTAACCTACGTTTAATGGTGCGCTTATTAAACCTAGCACAAAAGCGACACCCGACTACGTCGTGCTCAGGCCCCAAACAAGGAATACAGAGAGAGTGGTAATCCCTATGCGGTATCTGTTTCCCACAAGAAATACAATTATTCACTTTTTCTGACATCCGAAATTAACTGAGGCAAGAAAAAACAAAAATATTCCCCAACGGGGTACTTAGCCCAACTTGGTTTCGGTCTGAAACTCGAAATACGAAAATTTCAGAACGCCGAACGGCACTTGCAAACGCTGCTTCTGCTTCGGACCATGCGGCAAAAAAGACTGAGGATATGACGTCGGTCATGTGCTTTAATACCAGGACGCACTGACGTCAGATCTGAGCGCCCATGACCGACGCCAGCCTAATACTTTGGTATTCGGGCCGACCGAGGACAGCGGACTACCCACAGATTATGACTGCAGCAATGTGAGATGAAGAACATCTATATAGACTATTTTTTGGTCGAGACACCCTTGGTTCCTACTTTTAGATGCCTGTCTAAGGTGCATAAAGATCCCCTCAATCCACCGTTAAGACCAACAGTCTTGAGTAATGGGTGGCTTATGGAACCCCTATCCATATCTGTGGAGAAACAGTTACAAACTACTGTAGAAACCACTAGTAATGTTATAAGAGACACTGAACATTTTCTCATCACGTTATCAGATTATGTGTTCTCTGGCCATTAACATTTTTTTTTTTTTATCATGTTAGACGTGACTTCTCTGTTTACTATGATACCCACTGAGAATGGGATTGATTTTGTTAGAGCGTTTCTATTGTGTAATAATATTTTGGGTGATAAGATGTTGATGTATTAGCTCTGATTTTGAATAACAATTTTTTTTTGTATGATAACAGATATTCACAGAAAAAAGGAATAGCCTTGGGTACACCATGTGCAAACTCCTAGGCCAATGTTGTTATGGCATACTGGGAGACCTTTTTTGTTTGAAATAACATTGAATATTCTAGATACATCCCTTACTATCAAAGATTTGTGGACGATGTACTTTTGATATGGAGTGGTTCTGAATTTGAATTAAAAGAATTTATACAATATGTTATAGTCCAGTGATGATTCAGAATTTTTAGATGTTTATCAAGACTTACAAGTTCCTGATACCGATTATGGAACAGCATTAAAATGCTTGGAAAATGAGTTTTTGAGTTGAGGGTACAAAAAAGAAGAGTGTACACCTCTAAATTATTGTAAGTTCATTGGTAGGAGACAGAGGGAGATCTTACTTTATTGATAAAGGGAATCTAGTCTATGTGCAAGCGGGCAATACGCCTAGTCATGAGAATAAATATAGAATAATTATTCCATTTTCCACCAATAATACAGCTGTCAGAGATACTATATTTAAGAAATGGGAGATCCTTATGTTAGATGAGAAAGTTGCTGGAATTGTGGGTAGTCACCCAAGTTTTGCTTACAAAAACACTAAATCTTTGAAGCGGCTACTTTGTTATGAAAACACTAAGAGTAAGAGAGTTCAGTCAGAAAGAAAAAGGACATTTGGTTGTATGAGTTTCAATCACCGTTTATATGGGTAATAGCAATAGATTCATTCACGTTACCACTAAGTATAGTATATGAATTTAGACATTATGCAGATCGTAAAACTAAGGATTTGATATATTTAGGATGCTGTAAAAGTGCCCTGCAATTTATGTAGGCAAAACTAATCGTACATTGAGACAGCGGGTCAAGGAACATCTTCATGCTATCAAAAAGGAAGATGAAAGCAATGCATTAGCCAGACACATTCTATTTATTTATTTATTTATTTTCAGTTTGATTACCGGGGAAGTCCACTGGGCCAAGAAGTGCTCATTTTCAGTGGAGGCCCGTGGAGAAAAGCTCCATGAACATTATAATACAATATAGGTTACAAAATGCAAATAAAAGTTGCAAAGTGAAATACCATACAGTATAGGTTGCAAAATAGAAAATAAAGGTTACAAAGTGAAGTACAAGAGTAGGGTTCATACATTCGAGAGTTGCAGAGTGTAATACACATTATGAGACAGTTTAACAACTTGACGACTGTTTTTTTTTTTTTTTTGATGAAACAATATTTACATGCTTGAAGTCAATTAAAATCTGCTAGTTCTGGATCTTTTGAGAAATAAGAATAAGTATGAGAGTATAGTGGAGTGGGGATAAAGAGAGCTTAGTGGGGAGTTCCTAGAATTTAAGTGGGGTGAAAGCAAGGAGCATTTCCATTTGGAAGATAGGTGTAGAAAAAGTTGAGTTTTGAAGGATTCAGTGTTTGGTATAGTCCTAAGTGAAGGAGGCAGAGAGTTCAATTTTTTACCTAGAGAAAAGGAGAGTAATAGCTGGCCACTGGGTCATTTGGGTTTAAGAATGGAGATTAGGTTTTGGTGTTCAGATCTCAGTGATCTGTTAGGGATGTATGGAGGAAGGATGTCCGTTAAGGCTGGGCATTTATCAGGGGAGAATATTAGTTTGTGAGCAGTAGTTAGTTGTAGACAGTCTAGGTGGTTAGGGAGTTCTAACCAGTTCAGAGAGTGAAGGCTGAGGCAGTGGTGAGTTGATGTTTTGGATTTGATGGCAAATTTAGAGATCTTATTATAGCAAGCTTCGAGCTTAGAGGTGTTGGTAACAGACAAATTGGTTAGAAGAGGGGCTCCATATAGAAGGGAAGGTAGGTGGTTGCCAGGGTATGCCTAGTGGAGATGGAAAGAAAGTGAATGTTCCTATATAGCATACCTAGCTTTTGGTGGGTTTTCTTTATGTTTTGTTGTATGTGAAAATCAAATATGAGGTGTTCATCTATGGTAATTAATGGTTCATGTCATAAATTTGTTTTTAAGCCTTGGAACTTGTTAATAAAAATGTCAGATTAGACAATTTTAAGAATTTCATGAAGAAAACAGAGAGAAAGTGGATAATCAGTCTGCAAGCTGATAAAGTGTACTGACTGAATGAGGACGTTTCCTTAAAGCTAATTTTAATCAACAGACCTTTGAGGTATTAGGCATAGTAATTTTTAGCCCGGACATTAGTAATTCTAATGTGTGCACATAAATATATTACACATTTGATTTGATATATTATGGTTTTGTCACTGAGCTTAATTATCATTTTAGATTATTGTTTTTATATGATGTTTGTATTATTAAACTGTATTTTATTTATATTAGCTAGCATAATGATTTACCAGTGGATGGGGTTAAGCTGACATCTGTTGGGTTTGGAATGAATATGCAACGACACCCAAAGAATTTTATAGTTTTTTGTAAATGTAATTTTTTATACTGGGCATTGGAATGATTAAATTATGAATTATCACTACATAGTTTTTTAGCACTGAAAAGCTTTTTAGGTACATATATATATATATGTATATGGGTCTAGGACTGTTGAGCGAAAGCTCGTTTCTTCAAAACGGGTGAGCACACTTTTGCGAAAGTTCATTTTCACCAGGAAAAAAAAAAAAAAAAGAATGGCTGTTGCTGACATCGCGGTACAGTGGGGATAAGGAAATATTCCCTTTTCCCCACTGTAGTGCGATCTCGGAGTGAGAATATAAAAGTGGGGGGGTATGGGGGGCACAGCCCCCACATGGGTGGTGCAGAGGGGCTTGTGCCCCTGCATAAACGTGTTTTTTTTTTTTTAATGGTTATTTTTTTTTGCAGACTTTCGCAAAACGTTCACAGAACTGTGCTCACCCATTTCAGTTTCATTGAAATGTGTCATTGTTAATTAGTCCTAGATCCATATATATATATATATATATATATATATATATATATATATATATATATATTTTATTACATTTTTCATATTTTTTGTTGGTGTCATTGTTGAATTGTCATTGCCTCACTGGATAATTGGATGATGAGATGTATATAAAGAGCAGGTAAAGTGTTTCTGGCTAAGTTTGAAGAAATGTCTATGCTGTATGTGAAAGCGCTTACTCTGTTTTCATTTTATTTAACAAAGTTCAGTTGGACTTCAGCACGAAATATGTAATGGCACATAGACTTAATCCTTTAATAGTGAAATGCTGGACTGTTCCATGATAACATCCCTTATAACCTTGCTAGCAACTTTCAGTTTCACAGAAGCTGATGAATACAGCATGTTACATGCAAAACATCAAAGGGCTTTATGGATGCCATTATGTTATCATATACTGTTCAAAAAGCAAAAATGTGCATCTCAGAAGCCTAAGAAGAAAGGCACTTTTCAGAAAGACCTTACAAAGTTTAGACAAAGCTAAGGAGGCCAAATTTTCACCCGTATGGAAATCGACACCAACTGGACCTTAACCGTACAGAAACTAACTCCACGATTAAAAATATCTGCCAAAAAAATCCGAAGTGGCAGAGACTGGCACTATGAAAGGATCCAGGTCATGCTGAGAAGTCCAGATCAAAAAACGCTTTCCATTTGCTAGAGTAGATCTTCCTGGTAGAAGTTTTATGAGCCGCAATCAAGATCTTCTTAACAGGAGAAGAAATCCTGGGAGTCCTGGCTATCATGGACATTGGAGCAGCCAAGCCGGGGCTTTAGGCTGACTACATCTGGGTGAGGAACCCCTAACAGGTGCATAATCAGATCCAGGACAAGATCCAGAGTCCAGGGAGGACACACTATACGAGACCACAGAGTAGAGAAACAAACTTGACGAGGCCAGAAAGGGACAATGAGGATATATGAGGTCCCCAGCTGCCAAGCTTTCTGAATGAACTTGGGAATAAGAGGAAGCAGAGGATACGCATACAGTAGACTGGAGGGTCAAGCATGGACTAGAGCATTCACATTGGAAGGAGAGGCTAAGAGAGCACAGCAAGGCTGACTTCACTTTAGAAAGATCTTGTTCGCTACTGATGGATTCAGAGACCACTAGTAAGGCATCAGAACAGACCAGCTGAGCCTGTCCGCCAGGATGTTGGACTTCCCCGGAATGTGCATTGCCAACAGAAAACAGCTGGTGGAAATCGTCCACTCCCACAATCTCATGGCCTTGCGGCAAAGGGGATAGGACCTTTTTCCCCCGTTTGTTAATGTACCAGACTACTGACATATTGTCAGTCTGTAGGACAACAGTCCCAGTAGGAAGAGAGGCATGGGGAGCTGGCAACGCCAGAAGCACCAACCTCATCTCCAAGACACTAATATGGTCTCAAGAGCAGGCCATGCGCCTTGGACAATCCTTCCCCCCACCCGAGCAGGGAGGAGTCTATGGTCACTGCAGTCTTGGGAGAGGGAAGAACTAACATCCGACCCAGAAATAGGTCCGGGGATTGGAGCCACCAAAGAAGGGAGTCCCTGCAAACACAGTACAGTCAAACTTGACGAGGCAAGGCAAGGACAACTGACCTACCAAAGTCCACTGCAGAACCCTCATATGAAGGGATGCAGTTGGAACAAGGGTGATTGTAGCTGCCATGGACCCCAACGCCCAAAGAACTAACCCACCAGAAGGAACGGAGCTTGAAGAATGTCCTGTAGATGAAGACAGAGTAATGACAGTCTGTCTGGAGGCAGAAACACCTTGCCTTGTGTAGTGTCTAGTCAAGCACCTATGAAATCAAACATCTGAAACAGAAGTACCTGTACATCTTGATATGGTAGCATGCATCCTGGAGGTCCACCGAGCACATCCAGTCGTTCATCTGCAGAAAGGGCAGAATGGACTGAATGGTGACCATCCAAAACTTTGCCTTGGCAATGGACAGGTTCAGGGTTGAAAGATCCAGAATGGGTCTCAAGTCCCATGTTTTCTTTGACACCAAAAAAAACCAGGAATAAATGCCTGACCCGGACTGATCTCGGGGGATGGGCTGGATGACTCGTTCTGCAAGCAGCCTGGCAATTTCTACGGCTGCCTCCGCCTTCTGGTGACCAAGTGGAACGTCTGGGAGGTGCCGGGGTGGAAAGGTGGGATGAAGAAATGGACAGAGTAACCTCTGGATATGCTCTGCAGAACCCAACAATCATTCATAATGGACTCCCAGGCTGTTGGGTGCAGAGACAGGCACGCACCCCCCCACCCCCCGACTGGCACCAGAGATGAGCAGTCAGGCAATCCCTCAGGACTGTTTAACGGGTATGTCAGGGAAAGAATCCCAAGACCCTTGGTTCTTCAGAACACCCCCCGCCACAAGGGTGGCACCTGTCATATCTCCCCCTCTGCTCTCGGGGGGGGGGGGGGGGAGACGTATCGTGAACTTCTTGTGGAGAACCCAGTGACTTCCGAAACCACAACTTCTTGACCCCATGCTGATTCCCTGAAAAGGATCTTTGTGGAGTGGCGAAGCAGATCCTGATGGCAGACAAGGTATTCCAGTCTTTCTCACTCTGTGTTAACATGTCATGAACTATTCTACCAAACCAGGTGGAACCGTCGTAGGGGGTATTCATTAAAGACGCCTTGAAGTTACTCTGAAAAGGCACAAAGCCAGAGCCAGGCATGTCACCTAATGGCCACGTCAGTCCCTGCAGCCCTAGGGGCACCCTCAGTAACATGTGAGAGAAGCCTCATGGACGTATTCGAAATAGATGTGAGGGTGGCCATACGGAAGGAGAAGACCTTATCCTCTGCCGACATGGACCTTGGGGCAGACTCAGCGACCACCTTGATCAGGTCCCTCTGCAGTCTGATTACATGTGCCAAGTAATTCAGCACATGAAAGGCAAAGGTGGCTGAAGCGCAAGTTTGCTTCCCAAAACAATCCATCGCCCGAGACTCCCTGTCTAGAGGCTGGACCGAGGAGCTCTCCTGAGCCAGCTCCTCCTTAGTGGCCACTGCAACCACCATGGTATTGAGTGGGGACCCCTTTAACCAATGGGGTTTGTCAGATGGGGAGCTAAGAACCTTGCCCGGGTGCCTGGGGATGGGCTCAACCATGTCCAGTGCCTTCTATGCCCCAGTGGAGATAAGATCCACTAAAGGCTCTGTGGGGGGGGGGGGGGCCCAGGAGGCAGGTGGTCCTGTGCCAAATGCCTCCAGGAATACAAATTCGTCAGGATTGGGCTTGAGGTTAGACCACCCACCACGTTGTTGAAGGATCTCCATAATGTCCCCAAAGGAGACATCCTCCAGGGGCAATCGGAGGGGAGCAGTCTCCTTCCTCCATGTCAGTATCAGCAGTGAGGGACTCCAATGGGGAATTAATGGGCCTCCTCTTGCACATACACTTCCAAGGGGGCTACAAGGGGTGCTGGGGGAGTCTGGGGAGGACTCAGAAGCTTCTGGGATTTCCTGGTTCGGAACCTCCTGGGCAAAATGGCAACAGGGTGTCCCTGTGAGGGCAGGACAGAACATTCTAGCCCAGAAACAGAGGGAGCCAGGGTGGAATCTGAGGATTAGTGTGTCAAGGTTCTCGAAGGAGCTGAGAGAACCCTGTCCACCACAAATGCCAAGGGCGAGCGGACCTCCGAAGGCAGAAATTCCGAGGCCAGATCCACCACCCTCAGGGCTGTGTGGAGCCAGAGCCAAGCTTCCCAGCACCAAGGCACAAAAGGGAAGGGGCGACCCTGAAAACCTCAAAGTTAAAGACATCCCCTCAGATCCAAACCCAAGGCTACAGCTCGGCAAGTCGGTCCACTCTGAAAACGTCAGAGCTGAAGTGCTCAAGGCAACAATCGGGGTCTTTGTACCAGGGACCATTGGTACCGATACCTCAACACTCAGGATCCTCAGACCCAAGCACTCTGAAACTGAAGGTCGGATCTAAAAATGAGAGAGAGGGAGAGAGGAAGGCAGACTGTGTGCTCCCAGCGGTAATGGAGCAGGCAAGACTCTGCTGAATCTGGACCCGAAGGAATTTCAACATCATCCTGTCCACCTTGGTTTCAGATAGACTCGAGTGGACTGGAGACCACCGACCTCTGCCTAGAATGGTACCGAGGAGAGGTGGCAGTGGAGACTGATCCAGAGTGGTCTCCTGCTCTGGGGAGAAGCCTGGAGAGTGGAGCAGAGGAGAACTCTGGCTCCGATCCAGACGAGACGTAGAGGGAGGCTCAGCCAAGAAAGAGCACCCTGAAGACCTCTTCCTAGGCCGATCCTGTTTTTTAGTACAGGTCTTCTCTCAGTTCCCGGGGTTCTTATCGGGAGGTTGAGTCCCAGAAGACGGGGTGGAGGAAGAGAGGCCTCTGCAGCAGGTTGCAGAACACCCTTTAAAATAAGTTTGTGCCTCCTGTCGATCAAAGCCCGGGGGGTTGAAGCCCACGCAGATCAAACAGGAGGAATCTAAATAGGAAACTCACAAATACACAATGCACAGAGTGTGGGCATGGGAGGGTGGTAGCTTATGCACACACACTGCACAATTCCTAAAGCCAGGCTTAGGGGTGACAACCACAGCAAAGGAAGGCCCAAAGCACTCACACTCACACACACACACACACACACATGCACTACGATAGGAAAGAAAGAGGGGTCTTTTTTTTTTTTTTTGTTAATAGAGACAGGATGTGAAAAAGGAAGGTAGGGGTTAGAAAGATAGATAACTAGAAGAATAAAACCACAAAAAAGGAACACTTACGTAATATGGACCTTGCAGCAGTGAAAACCCGTGCTGTTCAAACAGAGTGGCAAACGAGATTTGAGGGGAGGAGGGAGAGCGAGGCATTATGGGTAAGGGAGAAGCTTGGGCTTTGGATCCAATGCTGCAGTATATGGCTAAGTTGGATCCGTGCCGGATCAGAGTCCCTCAGGCTGAAGACCAAATGAAAACAACTTCATATCTTTTAAATTTAAGTATCTTTTGTCGACCGGGTTAGCCCCACTAGGCTAGTAACACCTTTTTGGGGAGATCTTTGGTATTTATACTACTAGGGGAAATTTGACCAGGGCATTGGGGAACTTCTCCCTATTCTTTTTGATAGCTCAGATGGATGTAAAAGATCTCATAGCATCTACCTTTAACACCAACAGATGGAGCCTCAGTTTAACATCTCATCCAAAGGATGAAACAATCAAGAATGCAACAATCAGCAATTGTTTATATTAGGGCACACCAGGATAGTCACAGCAAGTGACATGGGCCAAATTTATACTGTCAGACCTATTTTTCTATTGTTCTTACAAAAAGTAAAACA
This sequence comes from Protopterus annectens, assembly GCF_019279795.1. Classification (NCBI taxonomy): domain Eukaryota; kingdom Metazoa; phylum Chordata; order Ceratodontiformes; family Protopteridae; genus Protopterus; species Protopterus annectens. The sequence goes on from NC_056747.1 coordinate 830,514,495, forward strand.
GCAAGCATAATGTCAACACTCCCCCACACCAAAAAAAGACTACAGGGCACTTAAAAATGTGTATTGGGGGAGCACAACCCCCTTCCTAGATGTGTGTGGTTGTCTTTCACTGACATTAAATTTGGAATGCTTGGCATTAGAGTGGTTTTTTTTTTAAATATTTTAACTTTAAGTTTATTAATTTTGGGGGAAAAGTACATAATCAGAATAACAATTAAGAAATGTGCACAATACTTTCAAGTGTCAACCCCATTGGGATTTCAAACAAGATGGCTCCACCCACATCTGCAGCAAAGTACAATGGTGTGTCCAGATAAAAACAATCACCAAATGCTTCCTCCCTTAAGGGCACTGTAGTATATGCAATCCATCTACATGGTGTGGGAGTAGAACCTACAAGCCTTCTGCACCAAATACAAGTTTGCCACCTGTTGTGCTACTAACACTGCTTTAAAACATTTTGGCACAAACACTGACAGCCATTTGCTAAACAAAACAGTTGCTCATTGCAAACAGACTTGGCACAAGCAACAATAAACTTCTATTCTCTTGAAGCTCATATTCCTTGAAAATGCATCCCTATGTTTTTTTTTTTTTGAAGATTTTTTTTTCATTAAGCAGTGAAACAAAATGTAGAAACCAATAAAAGATAAAACTTAACCAAGCTTGCTAATTGGTGTAGAAGAATAAGGCTCGTCTCCTGTAAAAAAAAGTACAGGGATTGAGCCTGAGCAAGCTAATTAACAAACCTCTTATCCCCAAATGGGGCATTAAACACACACATTAGTCTAGTACACACTGAAGGAATGTTTATAGTCGCCTAACAGTCACTATATACTCAAGTGTCTGAAAGAAAACAACAGTTTTCTGTTGCAGTAAGTAATAGCAAAGTAAGCAGCAGCAGTTCTCAGCAATGCAGAGCTCCAGTGTAAAAAAAAACCCAGCAGTTCCAATGTACGTTTGTTAAACTGTATTTAAAAAAAGGCAGCAGTTCTTTTCCAGACTAAGATGCATTCGCTTTGTTAAAATCTTGCACGTTGTTGCTATGCATGTGCAATGACACAAACAGAGTGCATCCTTAAAGAAGTTCTGTCAAGGATAACAATGTTTTTTAATTAAAAATCAAATAACGTGGCAGACCCAACCCAGCGGGCTCCAAACAAAAGTTTATGTTACACCTAGTGCCGGATAAAGTTCTGTTTATCCCTAGTAGTGTTGAAAGAATCCCTCACTTTTATCAGGTTTACAATGAGGGAAAAAGTCCTAAATTTTGCACCAGTAAACCAAGTTTAGAGATCCCAAGCACTGGCAGGAATTGTCACATGAAAGTAGGAGTGGACAGGTAGTTGTCAACTCACCTGGTTCTATGGGATGGGAGGGAAGAGTTATGCATTAGTCAGTAGGGGAGGACCTAGATGACCGTGCTTGTGCTACATCATGTTCTGCAGATTGGGGATAGGTGTGTATGGAATCCTACGTTCCCCTTATGGCTTAAGCACACAATTTAAAAAAATCACAGTGTGTGACAGATGAAGAGACAACTCATCACCCAAGTCTTGCATATTTAAAGAGGAAAACCTGGTCAGTGGAATCTTGCTCCTGGGAGGAACATATGGGTAACTTGGGTGACTAAGAGGTTTGATTGTCATTTTAAGAGACAAAAGTGGGCATTTTCTAGTGCCCCCAATCACCAACATAAAACAAAATCAAGAGGTGAGACTGTTAATCCCCAATCCTTGCAATGCAGTTTAAAACCACCCAGGTATGTCATGAGCTCTTTTTCTTTTCTACCCTTGTTAGTAAGCAAAGAAAATAATCATCTTCACAAAAAATTGCCAGTTAGCATTCAATACCCTCAAAGTTGTCTTCCTACCCTGAAAAATGCAGCCCCAACTTAACTCTAACTTAGCAGTCTAGGACTTGTGCCAGTTATTTTAACATAAGCTCCTACACAGTCAGCATGTGCTCACAGTCAGTCTCAACACTGAAAAGCTGATTTACTCTGCAAGCTTCAGCTGTTGGTTAAGCTGGGTGAATTCTATGACAAAGTGCTTCCCAAAAATTGTACATATTTCTTGTGGCAAAGTGCTCTATAATGACTTGTTGTGTGGTACTTGTGTATGTGTAATTGCAGCAAAAGATGCCATACGGTCCAAAAGTGAAAGAACAGGCTAACCTGAATATTGTCATTCACCTCTATTCTTTACACATACAAGAAGAGAATTAACAGCTCTATCTACATTTGCAAACATTGGGACAGCATAGCTAGTAACATTTGTTATTCTCACCACAACAAAACTACTTCAGGCAGGGCCAAGGCTTATTCTACTAGGGATCTGGCTTCATCTACATTTTTTTAAGGGTTGGACTCAAAGTATTCAAAGAAGTGGCAACTTAGTCCTCTATGCATACTTTTATTAAATACTACAAACTAGATTATTTTTCAAGGTCTAGGACAGGCTTTGCTAGGACTATTCTCCAGGGGTTCCTGGACCCTTCCACTTCCCCTTTATTCTAAACTATCATAATCTACCCATATATCTTAGGCTAGTACGGCAGTTATCAATATTAAGAACATGGTAAAGTTATGCTGTAGTTGCTCCCTCCCCTTGTTATTTGTATATTTGTTATGCCAGGATATGAAAAGGAAAGGATATACTCACCATCAAGTTCCATCTCAGTCGCTGATCTTCATTTAACCTTGTGGGAGTATTTATGACTTGTGGGTTCTGTTCCGAAATCGGAACCGACTCGGACATGCTACATCCCAGAGGACCAAAAACTCTACAGCTTTTCTCCCTACCCATAAAGCTCCTCTCCATTTTACCCCAGATCGAGTTTGCTGATTGACAGATATATATAGGGAAAGTACTTTTGCGGATACCATATCTAGTCAAGGATGGCTAAAAGGACTGTAAATAAAGACTCAGCTCGTTCCAGCAAGAGATATCGAAGGTTGGGGGTTGGAAGGAGGGGCATCAAGGATAAATGAAGATGCACAACACAGACGGACTGCTATAGTGAGTACGTGACTTCTTTATCTGATATTGTCAATCTTGATTTATTCCTTGACCTGTGGGACAGAGTCCCCAGCTACCTTTTATCTTGGGTGGACTCATGAGAGAGTATTCCCGAGCACCATAGAACAAAAGGACGCTCTTCCCCTGCAGACCAAATCCAATTTGTAATGAGTAATAAAAGTATGTGGAGTAGCCCAAATTGCTGCTGCACAAATGTCATCCAAGGATGCTCTGCAGTTAAAAACTGCAGAGGTGGCTATCACGCTGGTATTGTGTACCTTAACAGGTCCAGGTAATAAAACATTCTTTTTGGTGTATATGAAGGATATGCAATCTTTCAACCATTTAGAAAGAGTAACTTTGGATACTGGTCTAGCAGTAGAAAGAATAATAAGCAATTCATCAGATTTTCTGATAGATTTTGTTCTATGAAGGTAGGAACGCAACTGTCTATGGATACCTAATAAGTGCAAATAATATTCTCCTTTGTTTGAAAAGTTTGGAAAGAAAACTGGTAAATTAATAATCTGATTAACTTCCATCTCCGAAACAATCTTTAGAGGAAAGGATGGATTAGTCCTTAATGAAACTTTTTCTGGGTGAAAAGTCAACTATGATGATTTACAAGACAGTGCCTGAATCTCTGAAATTCTTCTAGCAGAGGTAATAGCTATTAATAAAGCTGTTTTCCAAGACAAGTGCTTAAGCTCACAAGTGACTACAGGCTCAAAAGGAGGGTATATCAAAGTCTGAAGAACCAAGATAAGATCCCATGGAACATGTGTGTCTTTATAAAGAGGCATCAGCATCAAGATTCCTTTCAAAAAGGCTATGCAAAGTTTTTGAGACATTAATGATATGTCCTGCAACCCACTGTGAATATTTGAAATGCCCGCTAGTTGAACACTGATGGAAGAAGCAGAAGCTCCTTCTTGAAAGAGCAATGTCAGACTCTACAATTTTTGTGATGGGGCTGAAAGAGGATCGATGTCATGATTACAAGCCCAACATGAGAATTTTTTCCATTTACTACAAAAAAGCTTTCTAACGGAGAGTTTAGGCATAGCCAAAATAATCTTATGGACTGGAGAAGACAATATTATGCCTGGCAATTAGTGGAAGTGGTGCAGCCATGCTGCGACCTTTAGGTTATGAAGGTACGGGTGAACTAAAACCTCTGGATGGGATAGGACCTGGGTCCAGTGCCCACGGTTGCTGAATCAGATGAGTCCAAAGGAAGGGGAAGCATTTCTGCTGAGGCCAGAATAGAGATATAAGGATCGTCCTTTTTCTAAAAGCCTGGTTGCTCTCTTCAAAAACTGAGGGATTAACGGTATTGGGGGAAAGGCTTATAGAAGTCCGGAGGGCAAATCGTGAAGGACAGCATCTCTTGAGGACTCCCCTGGAGGGGGAACCAGGGCAAAGTACCTGCTGCATTAGTTTTTTAGTGATGCAAAGAGGTCGCAAGGCATGCCCCAGTGGCGAAAAATCATTTGTGCCACTTTTGGGTTGAGAGACCACTTCTGAGGCATGAAAATGTATCTGCTCAGTGTCGTCTGCTATCCCATTGGAAGTCCCCGAGATGTGCGTTGCTATTACAAAGTGGTTGGAAGAGATTGTCCACTCCCAAACTCAGAGTGCTTCTCAACGAATGTGATAAGACTTGGTTCCTTCCTCATTGCGGATTTACCAGACGGCTGACATGTCTGTGTGGATTGCAACTGTCCCTGAAGGAACAGCTTGAATGGTCTGCAATGCTAACAGCACTGCCCTCATCTCTAGTACACTGATATGCAAGCTGGTCTCTATAAGTAACCAAGGGCCTTGGACCGTCAACCCAGATAATGCCCACCCCACCCAATCTGGAAGGCGTCCGTAGTTACTATGACCTGGGGTTGGGGTTTTATGAAAGGTCGTCCCACTAGAATATCTGTGGAGTGAACCCACCAAAGAAGATCCCTTTTGCAACGGTTAGTCACTAAAAATTATGCAACATTGGTAGATGAAAAATGGACCACTGAGATTGAAGTCATTGTAGAATACTCATGTGGAATCTTGCTAGAGGTACTAAAGTAATGGTCGCTGCCACAGGACTTATAGCCAGCAGTACCAGATGTGCAGCTACAATCTTGATGATGATCCTGCTGACTTAAATTTGATCTTTTCTAAATGGGAAAAAGTTAAGGAAGCTATGCAAGTGTTCATATTCAGATTTGCCCCTATAAATTCCAAATTCTGCTTTAGAATCACAATAAACCATGAAAAATCTCATCTGATTCCGAGATCATCATTAGTCTACAGGACATAGTCTTTTAATTTTTCTAAGAGATGCCTGTTGGGAGTGGTGATAAGGCAGTTGTCGAAATAAAGAAACTCTGTGTAGTTTCAAATGAGACACTACTACTGTCATGCGCTTGAATACTCTGCAAGTTGTGGCGAGATCAAAGGGCACAGCTCTGAAATTATAGTGATTGGCCCCCAGCCAGAAATGGAGAAATCTCCTGGAGCAATTGTCCATCTTGATGTGGCAATGCGCACCCTGAAGATATACTAAGCACATCCAATCGTCCTTTCCTAAGAAAGGAAGGAGGGACTGAACTGTAACCATCCAGCATTGTTTGCTGAACAGATTTGTTCAAAACAGTTTGATCCAAAAATACTCTCCAGGCCCCTATCTTTGCCACTAAAAAGAATCTTGAGTAAATTCCAGATTCTTTCTGGTATGGGGGGATGTGTTGGATGACTTTTTTCTAATAGTTTGATTTCTTGAACTGCTGGTTACCTCTGACTGGGTAGAACATCAGGGATCCTGTTGAGTTTTTTGGGATGAGTGTGAAAGGGAACGGTGTATCCTCTGGTAATAAATCCTTTGTACCCAAACATCTGCAGATACTTTTAGCCAGGCATGTTGTATAAGGATAATGATTCCCAGACTGCTTCCAGAGGCAAATAATCAAGCCTCCTTTCAGGAGCACTGGTAGGGTTTGGCCGTGAAAGAATCGGTGGAACCCTGATTTTGCAGGCCACCTCTGCCATGTGGATGACGTCTTTCATTAAAACTCCCCCCTCTGCCCCTGGGGGAGCTGCTACCACGTGTCTTTCGACTCTTCCGATTGCTAGAAAAGGACCGCTGAGGGGTAGAAAAACATATGCCCACTGTAGAAAGGGTCTTCCCATCTTTCTCACACCTGGACAAGGAGGTGCACAGACGGCTCTGATAAAACTGGAGTCAAAACCCGCCCCTCAGAACTGTCAGTAGAACCTGCATCCTGGGAGATCTTCAGTTCAGAGAAGACTGAAGAACTTAGGATAATAGTCAGTACCAGAAAAAAAGACCTGGCAGAAGCAGAAGCAGTTGATGTCAGAGGGATCAGAGCTGAAATCTCCAAGACAACACATGGGGTCAGAGAAGGAAGATTTGGTGGAGTCATGGTGAGAGTATTTCTAGATCTGAAGGTAGTCAGAACAGACGACACAGAAGGACATCCTCTTGCCACATGAACCTGATCCACCAGCCTCAGTACATCCAATTCGGATAAGTTCTTGGTGGAGCAAACTGACTGGGTGGACGGATTTTCAGGTCTCCATAAATGAACTAGGCAATTGTCCCACATATGGATCTATACAAGGGGAATACTGCATTCTTGGAAATGTGTACACTGGTTCCTTAAGAATTACTGTTGGAATCATAGGTGCTGGTGCTGGTATGGTGGATATAATACAGGTTGTCGGTTCCGAAGTCTTGTCAAGTGTTTCAAATGTCCGCTCCGGTGCCGAAGATGCAAGTAGTCTCAGAGCAGAGGCTTTTGGTTCCATAGCCATTTGTGGACCCTCTAGTTTAGGTTTCTTAGTCACAGGTGCCAAAGGAGAAGTCGGTGCTGAGTGAATTTTCTTGTACTTCTCGGTTTTTGAAGAGGGGTCAGTCTTAGATTTAGAACCAGATACGGCCTCCTCAAAAAATGATTTAAGCATGCCCTTTAACATTAATTTATTCTTTTGTTCAGCTAAGGCTCGGTGACTGAATCCATGGCATATTGAACAGTCCTGAAGATGTAATGGTCATTTATTATGTGTCTATTTAGGCTAATCAGAATTTGGCATTTTCCTATCGTACTTGACATTTTTTAAACCAGAAGCTCCCTTTCCTTTATCAGCCACATCAAACACACAAAATAGGGATGGGAATTAGAGATGGGGGGAAATTACAGTAACTGCTAGACAGGGGTCCTGGAAAGTAAATACTGTGGAAAGAAATAGCCAGGGAATTGCTATGGCTAGGCTTGTACAGGCCCTAGGGCAGATAACCTAGGACCAACCTATGAAGTGCTAGCAGCAATGGTAGGCCCACAATACTCAAGGGTACAAAGGTATACATATAAACAAAAAGGAAAGAAAAGGAAGTGTATACAAAGTGCTACCAGCAATGGTAGACGAAGAATACCAGCAGTATATATCTTATTCTTCTTTCAGCTTTTCCCGGTTAGGGGTCGCCACAGCGGATCACCTGTTTTCATTTCTTCCTGTCCTCTGCATCTTGCTCTGTCACACCAACCACCTGCATCTCCTCTCTAACCACATCCATAAACCTTATCTTAGACCTTCCTCTTTTCCTCTTACCTGGAAGCTTCATCCTTAACATCCTTTTCCCAATATACTCAGCATCCCTCCACAGCACATGTCCAAACCAACGCAATCTCGCCTCTCTAGCTTTGTCTCCAAACTGTCCAACCTGGGCTGACCCTCTAATATACTTATTCCTAATCTTGTCCACCCTCGTCACACCCTGTGCAAATCTTAACATATTTAACTCTGCCATATCCAGATCTGACTCCTGCCATTTAGTCAATGCCACTGTCTCCAACCCATATAACATAGCTGGTCTCACTACCCTTTTGTAGACCTTCCCTTTCACTCTTACTGGTACTAGTCTGTCACAAATAACTCCTGACACTCTTCTCCACCCACTCCACCCTGCCTGTACTCTTCTTCAACTCTCTTCCACACTCGCCATTACTCTGAACTGTTGATCCCAAGTATTTAAACTCATCCACCTTTGCCAGATCTACACCCTGCATCCTCACCATTCCTCTACCCTCCCTTTCATTCACACACATATATTTTGTCTTAGTCCGGCTGACCTTCATTCCTCTCCTCTCAAGAGCATATCTCCACCTCTCCAGGGTCTCCTCAACCTGTTCCCTATTCTCACTACATATCACAAGGTCATCTGCAAACATCATAGTCCACGGGGACTCCTGTCTGATCGCATCTGTCAACCTGTCCATCACCAGTGCAAATAAGAAAGGGCTCAGAGCTGATCCTTGATGCAATCCCACCTCCACCTTAAACGCATCTGTCACTCCCACTGCAGATCTCACCGCTGTCACACTACCCACTCTTACATACTTCTCTGCCACTCCCATCTTCCTCATACAATACCACAACTCCTCTCTAGGCACCCTATCATATGCTTTCTCTAAGTCCACAAAGACACAATGCAACTCCTTCTGACCTTCTCTGTACTTCTCCATCAACACTCTCAGAGCAAACAACACATCTGTAGTGCTCTTTCCTGGCATGAAACCATACTGCTGATCACTAATCATCACCTCCCTTCTTAACCTAGCTTCCACTACTTTTTCCAATAATTTCATGCTGTGACTGATCAGTTTTATCCCTCTGTATTTACTACAGCTCTGCACATCACCCTTATTCTTAAAAATCGGTACCAAAACACTTTTTCTCCACTCCTCAGGCATCGTCTCACTTTCCAAGATTTCATTAAACAATCTAGTTAAAAATTCCACTGCCATTTCTCCTAAACACCTCCAAGCTTCCACAGGTACATCATCTGGACCAACAGTCTTTCCATTCTTAACCCTTTTCATAGCTATCCTTACTTCCGCCTTGCTAACCCACTGCACGTCCTGATTCACTATCCCTACATCATCCAGTGTTGATCATTGTGCACTCATCTTGGAAGCCACCTCTTCCAAATCTTGACTCATTCTTGATTCCTTCATCATCTATTGTCAAAGTCAGTCACACAGGTCCACATTCCTTTTCGTGAAGAAGTACTTTTGTACCAGAGGGAAGTATTTTGTCCCTAAACACTGTTGCCTGTGCCCACTCCAGCTCTCTTCTTGTTTGGAGCAATTCCTATACATTTCCCTGAGATCAGTTTGGATCTTTATCATGGCCCTTGCCTTTTTGGGTTCTGGATAGAAAAGACTCAGAATCTGTGGCTGTACCTCTTCACATCCACCCTGCACACCAACCCGGACCCCCCCCCACACACACACACACACTTCCAGTGTATTACCTCTAGACTCCTTCCAGCGCTTGCATATCCTGTTGTTTATATGCTGTCGTGAGCTTCATGCAGGAATCAGTGTAGATGGGCCTGATAGAGCAGACACATTATTTATTTAACACAGTGTCCACATGGAAAACATCCAATCAATCTATCGCCCAAAAAGCTGATAATAAGATTCAACCATTTATTCCTAACACATGTTCTTTTTCTTTCCGTAAAGGAAAGAATTTAGCTGGATATTTTAATCACTATAAACATCATTCTGAGTCTAGATTACCTGTGTTGTATCAAACCACCATTTTGGGCGATAGATTGATTGGATGTTTTCCATGTGGACACTGTGTTAATTGTAAACATCTTTTAAAGTCCAAGGAATTTACTAGTAGAAATAGTAGCATTGTTTTTGACATTCGCTTTTTTGCTAACTGCAACACTGATTGGGCTATTTATATGGCTTGTTGCAGTTGTCATGCATTTTACATAGGTCAGACCTCTAGACCTTTTAGATTGCGTATGTCTGAACACCTTAGCGACATTAAATGCAAAAGAACTACCAATGCATTATATAAACATACACTTACACATCCCACAGCTCAATTCCATTTCATTATTATAGATAAACTCATTGGTGATCGTACCTATAAATCTGGCTGGCATAAGAAACTAGATGCCAGGGAGAAAAAATGGATTACTAAACTTGGGGCTTTATTTAATCCAGGACTAAATGAATATTTATAATTTATATGGCTGTTTTAGAAATACATAAATATTCATGAGTTCATTGATTAATATGTAATTGTCAACCAATGATATGTATTTTTTAACTAATGATATGTTTTCATTTGTTATATAAAGATCTGACTACTATTATGCTGTTTGAAATACACTGAAGAAGGCCAGAATTTCTGTTGGCCGAAACCGGTCTGTTTTGCATGTAATGTGGTCTTAGTAGTTTAAATAAACTACTGATACATGGCTCACCTGTTGCTGGCTTATTATTTTTTGTATTGGGTTCCTTTTTTGCCGTGCAACTTCCCGCGTGCAGGGGAACTTTATTTAGGATACACGTTGCTGAATTTCCTGCTGGGGACCTCATGGTGTGCTGTATTGGCGTGTTTGCCGTTTTTTACATGGTTGACATTTATTTAATATACTTATTTCACCAAGTTTCCGATATTTCTTCACAATTTAAAGGACGTTTATGTGTTATGACCAGGTACTGAACATTTTTTGGTGCAACATCAGTGATTTACGTTTGTTACTATGGAATTGAGCATATGTCGCTATCGCATGTGTGTGGTGTATTCTAAGGGCTAGCCATAGTACTACTTGGGGTGAACCACCATCGGAAGACGCTTTTTTGGGATTGTGTTTATGATTTATCTAGTCAATCATAATTGTCTTTGCTATGGACTGTTCATTTTTTATCTTTTGGACAGTAAAGCGTGTTCATACACATTCAAGGCGTCTATCTAACTTTCTGTATGCTGGCGAATTCCATTTGGACATATGTTGCTGAATTTCCTGTTGGGAACTTCATGGCGTGCTGTGTCGGCAGCTTATACATAGCTGATATCTGGTTATTACATCTATTTTGCCATATTTCATTGAAATTTTTTATTTTTAAATATGGTTTGTGTGTTATGGACAATTCATGACCAAATTTTGGAGCAACATCTGCGATTTAACATCAATGTTTTTTGAACATACGTCGTAACTACATGTGTGTTGGATTTTCAGGTGAACTGTCGTTGTAACACGCCTATGGGATTGTGTGCATGTCTTGGACATTACAACTGTTCTTTGTTGTGGACTATTGAGCTCTTTATTTGGACATTTAGTGTGTTCATACACTTTCAATGAATATGCTGCATTGTATTATATGGACAATTGCCTATAAGTATTTATTTCCAATATATACCAGCAGCATTTATGTTTTGTTACAGTAGTCACTTAGCAAAGCAACTTTAAAATTTTTTTTGCTTCCTTTTTCATTTAGAACGGATTGTTCTAATCCGATTTCATTTTGGAGGGCACATCTTATACATGAAACTACGTGTTTTATTTATAATCTACTATTATGCTTGCCAATAGTGCATGGCTTTTTGTATTCACTGACGAGCTGAGGGTGTAATTAAGACATATTCTCCATGGCTATGGTGAATATTTTTCTCTAAAAGAATGGAGTAAACTATCTGGTTGCTGGATACATTGTTTATAATAGCAGTACATTTGTTTGGAACTAACTATAGTTTTTTGTGTTATATCACATATTTTAGTAAATAATTTTCGGGGGTAAAAATAGTGCATTTCAGGACGGTACCAAATATAGTATTTGATCACTAATTTAGACACTATTTGTGGTTATGACATTGTTTATATTCTGTGCATTAAATACAGCCACATTCAAGGGTTATCAGTTTTAAAAGTGTTATTTTTAGTGTTTAGTTTTTGTACCTATTTCTCAGATTAGGGGTTAGGTTATTGACTGAATACTATCTAACATAGGTACAAGTTTCTATACATTGACTATGCTAGGTGTGCCTGATGTGTAGGTCTTTTGATGTTTATAATTGGACCTATATGAGTATTACAAATATTCTTCGGCACTATTAATAATATCAATATAATTGTTCATTGTTATAATAGGTATATATAATCCCTTTTAAATTCTTTTATATTCAGTGTTGGACATTATCTGGGATCTGACTACTATTGTTTCTGACTCTTGTTCTTTGACCATTTTGATAAAATCAGGTGTTAGTTTGTAATTTGTGGTGCCTTACTTCGGATCTATGTCAGATACATCAGGAGCATAGTACTTTGTCTGTACTATACCATTATTGTCCTGTGCCCAGCGTGGCTTCTAGGTGCAAGGTTCTGCACAAATTATATTCTGGCCATTATTGTTTGAATAATATTATTTGTTTTTTGACACAGGACGTGGTTGCTCTTTATTATAGTATTACAACATATTTTTGATCATTTTCTATGATGGATCTAAGTAAAATATTCTTGGATTTATCTTCGGATAAGGATGATTTGGCACCATTTGGCATTGGTTTGGGCACTGATGGTTCTGCTATTTCTAATTCTTTGATGCCTGAACAGTTATGTCAAAAATTATTTGATGATCTTAACAAAAATATGAGATCATTGAGATCTGATGTATGGCACCTCAAACTATTGAAGGCTTATTTGGCCAAGGACATTTGTCCTAGAGGTCTGAGGGTTAAGATTCAGCCATTGTTGGCGGATCCCGATGATATTCTCAATACCGAATGGTTATCCATTCAACAAGAATGTTCTATGAAGTTTGTCCATTCACTGTCTAATTATTATACTAGGATTATTGATAAACAAAATTCTAAGGTACTACAACTCATTGATGATTGCAACCAATACCAACAGGATAGTTTTTTTCGTCCATTTTTATCTAAACTTAGCTCTGATTTGTTGACTTTTGATACTACCCTTAAAGAAAGGAAACTTAAAAAATTTGCTCGGGATTTGTCTGATTATCAAAAAGGACAACCATTTAAACATGTCAGACATGTTAGATTCCAAAATGCAGAGAATACCAACACACCTAGCTCCAAAAGGAAACGCCCACGTTCCATTTTAAAAGGACGTGGAAATACTATAGATTCCACTGATTATGACACCTCATCAGGAACTGACACTGATACACAGCACACTATGGGGTCCCCCAAGCCTAAACGCAGCAATCCGACTATCCCTTTAGGGCCAACAGGGGGGGCAGGAGGGGTGGCAGGAAACACAAAAAGAGTTACAAGTCTTCAGAATTTGATGGAAGTATTAACGAACAAGTAAATAATGTTTGTAATATTTCGAATACTGTATTAACATCTGAACAAACATCTTTACTAAATAAAGGACTATCTTTTATCCCCGTTTTTTTTTGTTCCAGAAGATAATTTTGCACAAGATTTATTTTCTTTTTGTAGACTTATTAACCTCAAATTGTTTTTTAAGGACAAGGGGGATGAAGAACAACAACACACGAAGACTTTTAGATATCATGCTTCATCATTTACACCTCCAATGCACCCCTCTGTTGGTCTTTTTTTACGTAATGTACTCAGTGATTTACATTTTCAGCACAATTCTGTACAACCTATGCCCAATAATATGACGGAAAGTGATATATCCAGCTTAGACGAACTAGTTAGAAATAAGGAATTGGTAATTCTTCATGCTGACAAAGGTGGGGCAGTGGTGGTTATGGATTGGAGTTATTATGATATTGAGGCGCACCGACAATTGGGTGATGCCCGTTATTATAATAAAATGCCTCTTGATCCCACACCAGTATTTTCTGAACAAATTAATGATTTTTTACATTCTGCGGTTGATAATGGGATCATTACGGACCAAACATTAAAACACCTAACCATCACTGACCCTGCCAGACAATTCATCTATTTTCTGCCCAAGATACATAAAGATCTTTTACATCCACCAGGCAGGCCAATAGTGTCGGGCATAGGATCACTCACAGAGCCCCTTTCACAATTTTTGACCAGGTATTTGAAACCACTTCTACCTTGGGTTAGATCTAGAATACAGGATACGACACAATTTTTGAGCATAGCTAATGATATGCAATTATAACAATTGGTGGCTATGCACATTGGATATCAGCTCATTATATACTAACTTCCCTCATTGGGCTGGTCTTGATGCCATTGAATATTGGCTGTATAAATCTAACCTGTATCAACCTGGCTTTAACACCTTCCTTGTTAATTTAACTGAGCATGTATTAACTAAAAACGTCTTCTTCTATGATCAGGAATGTTATTTACAGATTAAGGGTACAGCAATGGGGGCTTCTTTTGCCCCCATATATGCTGATCTCTTTATGGCTTACATAGAGGAAATCATGATTTATGATGATACTCATAATCTGTTTCTGCCTGACATTGACATCTGGCGGAGATATTTGGATGACTGCTGGATGGTATGGAGATCAGATATTGGATATCTCCAGGAATTCTTGGATTATCTAAATGACAACAAATGGGGAATTCAGTTTACTATCACCTATGAACAAAAATCCATCACGTTTCTTGATGTTTTGGTCACCAAAAATGAGGATAATACTCTCAAAACTGAAGTCTATCGTAAATTCCCACAATATAATACTTTACTCCATGCCTCCAGCTTTCATCCAAAACATATAGCCAAAAACATTCCAAAATCACAATTTCTTAGAATTAGACGTAAAGTACAGTTTTGTACCTACCATAAATGTAGATGTTCGAGGATCCACATTGCTGCAGTCCTAACTATTGGGTAGTCCGCTGTCCAGTCGGCCCGAATACCAAAGTATATGGCTGACGTCGGTCAGGGCGCATTAGACTGACGTCAGTACGTCAGGGTACTAATGCGCATGACCGACGTCATATCCTCAGTCTTTTCTTGCCCCAGATGTCAGAAGACCCTGAAAAGATAAGGCCAAAACCAAAACTCCCAAAATACCTGCACCAAAAATATATATACAATATATACACAATTAGCAGAATATAACCTCACCTACACAACCACCCCTAAACACAGAGGGAAGGAGGGAGGGTAAATTGGACTGCAGCAATGTGGATCCTCGAACATCTACATTTATGGTAGGTACAAAACTGTACTATGTTCTTCATTCCACATTGCTGCAGTCCTAACTATTGGGTAGAATCCCAAAGCAGAGGTAAGGGAGGCTGGCAAATCATAAGGAAGCAGGAACTGACAACATGCCTTGCAAAATAGCTGTGGCAAAACCAGCCCTAGACTTAGAGTAGAGAGGAAGGTGATAATGCTTAGAGAAAGTATGCACTGAACTCCAAGTAGCTGCCTCCAAAATATCCTTAGTTGCCACCCCTTAGAAATGCTGTGGAAGTGGCAGTAGCCCTAGTGGAATGAGGCCTAATCCCAGCTGGAATCTCCTTGCCATGATGGGAATAACAAAATGTAATGCAACACCCAATCCACCTAGAAATAGTTTGTTTTGACACAGGCTTGCCCTTTGAACTCAAAGCAAAAGAAACAAACAACTGCTGAGACTGCCTAAAATCCTTAGTCCTGCTCAAATAATAACGCAATAGCCTGTGTACATCTAAAGTGTGCAAGATCTTTTCCCCTTTATTTTGGGGATCTGCATAAAAGGTAGGCAAATGAATAGTTTGGTTTAAAGCCACACTAGAAACCACCTTAGGCATAAAGGAAGGATTAGTACGTAAAGATACCCTATCCTTATGAAAAAGCAAAAAAGGCTCCACTGCCATAAGGGCCTGCAACTCAGAAACCCTTCTTGCAGAAGTAATGGCCAACAAAAAAGCAGTCTTCCATGACAAGTATTTCAATTCAGCAGTAGCCGCAGGCTCAAAAGGCTGTAGAGTAAGTTTCTCCAACACAAAATTGAGATCCCAAGCAGGAGTAGGAGCTCTACGTGGGGTCTTATATTCTTTGCCCCTCTAAGAAATTGCTTGAACAAAGGATGCGAAAACAATGGTGGGTCACAATCATAGTGAGCTGAAATTGCTGCAGCATGAATCTTAATGGAAGAGAAAGACAAACCTTTGTCCAGTAACTCAGTAAGATATTGAAGAGCCACACTCAAATTTGGCTCAGTAATCTCCAAATTGTTTGCTGCACTCCAAAACAAAAATCTCTTCCATTTTTCTGCGTACACTTTCCTTGTACTAGGTCTTCTGGCTTCCATAATCACATTTAAAACTTGTTGAGGAAGCTGAGACCTGCTGTCTTTCAAAACAGAATATGCCAGGCTGTTAGATGTAGAGAGTGAAGCTTGACATTGAGCAGATGACCGTCCCTCTGAGACAACAGGTGTGGAATCAAGGGTAAAGGCCATGGAGGCTTCTTTACTAGACTCCTCAGTAATGGGTACCAGTGCTGCCGAGGCCAATCTGGAGCTATTAAAATCATCCTTGGCTTGTCTTGTCTGACCTTTAAAAGCACCTTTGGAAGAAGAGGCAGAGGTGGAAAGGCATACACATGAAGATTTTTCCAACTGAAAGAAAGAGCATCCACTTTCCAAGCTGTGTGATGAAATCCCTTCGTGCAAAACTTTGGCAGCTGGTGGTTTAGTGGAGAAGCGAACAGATCTATGTCTGGAGTTCCCCATGACACTGTCAATTTTTGAAATACATGAAGATCCAGTTTCCACTCGTGGGGATCCATGATTTGTCTGCTTAATACATCTGCTAAGGAGTTCTGTGCTCGGCAGAAACCTTGCCTGAAGAGTTAGTTGCAGACTGGCGCAGTCTCCCATAAAATCATTGCTTGTCTGCACAATGGGTAAGAATGTGTTCCCCTTGTTTGTTGATGTACCACATGACAGTTGTGTTGTCTGTTAGAATCAACACCTGCCCTGGAAGAAGTAACTCCTTGAAAGCAATTAATGCAAACTGAACTGCTAACATCTCTTTCATGTTGATATGCAGATGCTGTAGTCTGGCAGGCCACTTGTCTTGTATCCACTTTCCATTTAGATGAGCTCCCCAAGCAATATCTGAGGCATCTGTCGTTAGAATCTGACTTGCCTCTGGCCGGGTCACAGAGAGTCCCTTGTTTAGGTGACATTCCTGAGCCCACCACAAAAATTCCTTTTGAATGCAAGGTATTATTTGAATGACAGTGTCCAAATCCTGGCAGTGCTGTGTCCACAGATTTTTGAGATACCATTGTAGCTTCCTCATATGCAGTTTGGCATTGGGAAGCACCAGAATACAAGATGCCATGAACCCTAAGGCTTGAAGGACTGTCCTTGCAGTCAGCCCAGACTGAAGAGATAGATGATGGAAGTAACTGGAAAGATTCTTTTGTTTGTCCGGGGTTAAAAAGGCCATCTGGGCTGCTGTATTCAGTCTCACACCCAGAAAGCACATGTCTTGAGAGGGTACTAGACTGGACTTTATTTCGTTCACAGAATACCCTAGGCATCTTAGCACTGCTATGACATATTCCAGATGCTGTAGAAGATCTTCTTTTCTTGAGCCAGAATCAGGCAGTCGTCCAAGTAAGGATAGATTTGGATTCCTTTTAGCCTGAAGTAAGCTATCACTGGAGCCAGAACCTTTGTGAATACTCTGGGCAGTAGATAAGCCAAAGGGCAATGCAGAGAACTGATAATGAGAATTTCCAGCTCGAAAACGCAGATACTTCCGGCAACTTAGTCTTATTGGCACATGAAGGTAAGCTTCCTTGAGATCTAAAGTTACCATCCAGTGATCTTTGCCCAGCAGAGGTAAAAGCTGTTGTAACGTCAACATTTTGAACTTGGGAATGTCCAGATAAGTGTTGAGGATAGATAAATCCAGAATTGGTCTCCACGTGCTCCCCTTCTTTGGTACTAGGAACAGGCGAGAATAAAATCCTAGGCCCCTTTCCGGCACAGGAACTGACTGAATGGCCCCTATTTGGAGCAACAGAGAAATTTGCTTGTGAGCCTCTGTTCTTTGAAGAGGAGGAATGTCTGGCATGCCTTTGAAAGGAGGCAAGGTATGGAAATAAAACCTGTAACCGTGGTGAATAATATCCAGAACCCATCTGTCTTGGGTAAGTAAATCCCAATTTTCTTTGAAAAGAGACAGCCGTCCTCCCAAAGGTGCTGCCAGGCAAGAACGTACTGGCAGCTGAAAAGGCAGGTCATTGGGTCTGCTTACGAAAGGACTGACCCCTGCCCTCACCAGAAGTCTGAGCAGGGGAACTCCCTGTCCTAGGCCTAAAAGAACCCTGAGCTCTGCCCCTACCACGTCTAGACCTACCCCTAGACTGAGAATCATAAGCAGGATAAGTCCATCCCTTAGTAGGCCAATTTCTACTAAACTTCGGAGGCTGCACCTGCAAAAAATCTTTAACAGTTTGCATAGACTTAGCCTTGTCCTCCATTTTCTTCAAAACTGCTTCCACAGGCGAACCAAACAACACATCAGACTGTAAAGGAGCATCCAAAATCCTTGTCTTAACATGCTCAGCTAAATTCTGATCTCTCAGCCAGGCGTGCCTACGAAGAACAGAACCAGTGGCAGCCACCCTGGAGGAGGCCTGCACAGCATCAAAACCACACTGCAAGGAATGTTTACCCACCTGTGCAGACACATGAACTAAATCCTGCAACTCTTTACACTCAATACCTTCAGCCAGAGCATCCACCTTAGATTTCAACTGTGAAAGAAGATAATTCTGATATTTTAACATGTGAAACTGACAATTCAACGTCCTCATGGCTAAAGTGGAAGAAGTATACACTTTCTTTCCCCATCTATCCAAAGCCCTTGCCTCTATCAGGAGGGACAGGATTTTTAACAACTGAGGCCTTCACACCTTTAGGCCCCTGAGAGACAGTTTCTGGGTCTGCCCTAGGACTCTTAAAAAGATACTTATGAGCTTCAGGCACCCTATAATACCTATCCGGTCTAACTGGGGCAGGAGGCAAAGAATCAGGATTCAGGGAAGCCTCTGCAAACACATCTTCCACCACATTCAAAACAGGAGGTATAGCTAAAGGCCTATGCTGGGGTAAAACAAAATTCCCTAAGCCTTTTCCTGGAATCAGAGAAATCTTGACCTTCCCATTTAAAATGCTCCCTCATGGAATGCAGAGTCTCTGAAAATGAAAAATCCTCAGGAGGAGAAGCAGAAGGAGTAGAATCATCCACATCAGAATCAGAATAAGGAGGGTACTCCTGCAAGTCTTCAGCTGAAGACTCCGAAGCCTCCGAGCATTGCACAAAACTCTCAAACTGGGGTCCCACCCTAGCCCTCTTATCAGGAGGGCATAGAACCCCTAATCATAGTAATCAAATCCTCTGCCATTTTAAGCATATGTTTCTTAGGCAAAGATCCTTAAGCACTAGGAGAAACCCCCACAGAAGCTAAACTTGGCCTGCCCCTCAAAGAAGCCTTGGAAACTGAAGGGGAGGCTCTAACCACCTTAGGAAGAGAGGGAAGAACAGCCACCTGAGAAGCCCCTCAGCCTGGCCTACTTCCTGAGAGGATACATCCTGTAACAGTAAAGTCTCTCCCTGAGACTCCAAAGAGACACCTGGCAAAACCTCCGGCTCCACTGAGCCTTCCAAAGAACCGGCGTCTAGGACTGTCGGTTCCTCCACCCTAGGCTTTGCTGCTTTATCTTTGCGTTTTTAGTCGAAGCGCCGGAGCATCCGGCGGCATTTTATAATTACAACGCTTCCCAAACACTAACCTGGCACAGTCTAACCTTCTCTTAATAGTGCGTTTGTTAAATCTAGCACAAGAGCGGCATCCAACAACGTCGTGCTCAGGCCCTAAACAAGGTATACACAAAGTATGGTAATCCCTATGAGGTATCTGTTTCCCACAAGAAATACAGTTATTCACTTTTTCTGACATCCGGTTTAATACTGAGGCAAGAAATAACCAAAATATTCCCCAACGGGGTACTTAGCCAACTTTGATTCGGTCTGAAACTCTGACTTCAGAAACTTTCAGAACGCCAACCTGCACTCGCAAAATTGCTTCTGCATCGGACCATGCGGCAAAAAAGACTGAGGATATGACGTCGGTCATGCGCATTAGTACCCTGGCGTACTGACGTCAGTCTAATGCGCCCTGACCGACGTCAGCCATATACTTTGGTATTCGGGCCGACTGGACAGCGGACTACCCAATAGTTAGGACTGCAGCAATGTGGAATGAAGAACATCTGCTCTGATGATGGTACTTTCAAACATCATGCTCGTGACTTACATAATAGATTCATGAATAGAGGCTATAGCTCAGG
Source organism: Protopterus annectens (assembly GCF_019279795.1). Classification (NCBI taxonomy): domain Eukaryota; kingdom Metazoa; phylum Chordata; order Ceratodontiformes; family Protopteridae; genus Protopterus; species Protopterus annectens. Next base: position 830,534,626 of record NC_056747.1, read on the forward strand.
ATATGTCACTATGGCACAGAACCATGCCTTAGGTTTGGATAGAGACAATTTATTGATATATAAAAATAAAAATAAATGTTCATCATCTAATATATTACGGTTTACTACCACTTTTGGCAGAAATACTAATAAATTTATGAACATCATTAGAGATAATTGGAACATACTTAAAGCTGATAATAAGATTCAACCATTTATTCCTAACACATGTTCTTTTTCTTTCCGTAAAGGAAAGAATTTAGCTGGATATTTTAATCACTATAAACATCATTCTGAGTCTAGATTACCTGTGTTGTATCAAACCACCATTTTGGGCGATAGATTGATTGGATGTTTTCCATGTGGACACTGTGTTAATTGTAAACATCTTTTAAAGTCCAAGGAATTTACTAGTAGAAATAGTAGTATTGTTTTTGACATTCGCTTTTTTGCTAACTGCAACACTGATTGGGCTATTTATATGGCTTGTTGCAGTTGTCATGCATTTTACATAGGTCAGACCTCTAGACCTTTTAGATTGCGTATGTCTGAACACCTTAGCGACATTAAATGCAAAAGAACTACCAATGCATTATATAAACATACACTTACACATCCACAGCTCAATTCCATTTCATTATTATAGATAAACTCATTGGTGATTCGTACCTATAAATCTGGCTGGCATAAGAAACTAGATGCCAGGGAGAAAAAATGGATTACTAAACTTGGGGCTTTATTTAATCCAGGACTAAATGAATATTTATAATTTATATGGTTGTTTTAGAAATACATAAATATTCATGAGTTCATTGATTAATATGTAATTGTCAACCAATGATATGTATTTTTTAACTAATGATATGTTTTCATTTGTTATATAAAGATCTGACTACTATTATGCTGTTTGAAATACACTGAAGAAGGCCAGAATTTCTGTTGGCCGAAACCGGTTTGTTTTGCATGTAATGTGGTCTTAGTAGTTTAAATAAACTACTGATACACGGCTCACCTGTTGCTGGCTTATTATTTTTTGTATTGGGTTCCTTTTTTGCCGTGCAACTTCCCGCGTGCAGGGGAACTTTATTTAGGATACTAAATATACAGAACCAACGGATATTGCTAACATCCTAGCAGACAGGTTCAGTGCTAACTTTACCCCCCTCTCACCCCCTAAAGGGCCCATCTCTATACCAGAAGAATGCAAAGTTCCTGTAATCATGGCTATACAGGTAAAAACCACACTCTCCAAATCCAAGAACACAGCATCCATGAGACCTGACAACATCCCAGGCTGCGCTCTACACGAACTGCAGAATAAACTGGCACCCCACCTAAGCATCATGTTCAATCATAGCCTCACCTCAGGCTTTGTGCCCACTGAATGGCGCACAGTGACGGTTATCCCACTCCACAAAGGGGGAGCCACCATGGACCACGGGAACTACCGCCCCATTATCCTGACGAGCCTGGTCTGCAAGGCCATGGAATGCATCATCAATGATCTTATACACAAAGACATTGGTAATCTCCAAACTCAGGACCCCACCCAGTTCGGGTTTGTAAAAGGCAGATCATGTCTCCTAAACCTGATAGACTTCTTTGAAGCAGTCACCAAAGCCGTAGACGAGGGTAAGGTGGTTCACACAGCCTATCTAGAACTCACCAAGGCTTTTGACACCATCCTACTCTGGAATTATAGATAAACTCACTAAACTAGGTATAAATATCTATGTCACAAGATGCGTTGCCAACTGGCTCACTGACAGAACCCACATTGTGAAAGTAGCAGACTCCAAATCCGACTTCAGACCAGTGACAAGTGGAGTACCACGGGGTTCAGTCCTGGGTCCTCTCCTGTTGTGGAATCTACTTTTCTGAAGTACAGGCTAACACAGAAGGTCTTTGGCTAACGAAGTTCGCAGATGACTGCAAACTAGGAGCCATAATCGAAACTCCTAATGATGTGGACATCCTAAAAAGGGCCTCACGGAGACAGATGCCTGGTGTCAAAGCCACAGCCTCAAGCTCAATACCAAAAAGTGCATTGTCATCCCCTTTGGTAAAAACTCTGTACCCATGAACTACATGGTAAGTAGTCTACTTAACACCAAAAGTGTGATAAGAGATCTTGGGACATGGGTGGACAGTAGTTTCTCCTTTGATAATCACATCGCCACAGTAGTCCGGAAATCCTTCTATGTGGCACACCTCATCACAAAAGGTTTCTCATCTAGGAAAAAAGAGGTCATTGTTCCCCTCTACTCATCACTCATTATACTCATTATAGAGTACAACGCCCCTTTTGATATGTACCTCACAAGACACCTACAACTGGAAAGGCCGCAGAAATACCTCACAAAGAGGACTACAGGCCTTAAACAGATGCCCTACACAGACAGTCTCTAAAAACTCCAGCTTTACTCCGTCGCATATCGCCTAGTCAGAGACGATCTCTGCCTAACATACAAAGCTATGTGAAACCCAGAGCTGTTGTACATGCTCCACTTAAAGAAATCCCAATTCCTCTGAGCTTCACGCTCTAGGGACCTAAACCTTGTCACTACAATAAACAGAACACGTTGGAGGGATAGATTCCTGTCCCAGAGACTTCCCATACTCTGGAACAAAAGTACAGTTTTGTACCTACCATAAATGTAGATGTTCGAGGATCCACATTGCTGCAGTCCTAACCATTGAGTTTGAGAGTTTTGAACAGTGTTCTGAGGCTTCTGAGTCTTCGGTTGAAGACGTGCAGGAGTATCCTCCTTATTCTGATTCTGATGTGGATGATTCCACTCCTTCAGCTTCTCCTCCTGAGGATTTCTCATTTTCAGAGACTCTGCATTCCATGAGGGAGCATTTTAAATGGGAAGCTAACATCTCCTTCATGTTATGTAGATGCAGTAGTCTGGCAGGCCACTTGTCTTGTATCCACTTTCCATTTAGATGAGCTCCCCAAGCAATGTCAGAGGCATCTGTCGTTAAAATCTGACTCGCCTCTGGCCGGGTCACAGAGAGTCCCTTGTTTAGGTGACATTCCTGAGCCCACCACAAAAATTCTTTTTGGATGCAAGGTATTATTTGAATGACAGTGTCCAAATCCTGGCAGTGCTGTGTCCATACATTTTTGAGATACCATTGCAGCTTCCTCATATGCAGTTTGGCATTGGGAAGCACCAGAATACAAGATGCCATGAACCCTAAGGCTTGAAGGACTGTCCTTGCAGTCAGCCCGGACTGAAGAGATAGTTGGTGGAAATAACTGTAAAGATTCTTTTGTTTGTCCGGGGTTAAAAAGGCCATCTGGGCTGCTGTATTCAGTCTCACACCCAGAAAGCACATGTCTTGAGAGGGTACTAGACTGGACTTTATTTCGTTCACAGAATACCCTAGGCATCTTAGCACTGCTATGACATATTCCAAATGCTGTAGAAGGTCTTCCTTTTCTTGAGCCAGAATCAGGCAGTCGTCCAAGTAAGGATAGATTTGAATTCCTTTTAGCCTGAAGTAAGCTATCACTGGAGCCAGAACCTTTGTGAATACTCTGGGCAGTAGATAAGCCAAAGGGCAATGCAGAGAACTGATAATGAGAATTTCCAGCTCGAAAACGCAGATACTTTCTGCAACTTAGTCTTATAGGCACATGAAGGTAAGCTTCCTTGAGATCTAAAGTTACCATCCAGTGATCTTTGCCCAGCAGAGGTAAAAGCTGTTGTAACGTCAACATTTTGAACTTGGGAATGTCCAGATAAGTGTTGAGGATAGATAAATCCAAAATTGGTCTCCACGTGTTCCCCTTCTTTGGTACTAGGAACAGGCGAGAATAAAATCCTAGGCCTCTTTCTGGTACAGGGACTGGCTGAATGGCCCCTATTTGGAGTAACAGAGAAATTTGCTTGTGAGCCTCTTTTCTTTGTGGAGGAGGAACGTCTGGCATGCCTTTGAAAGTGGCAAGGTATGGAAATAAAACCTGTAACCGTGGTGAATGATATCCAAAACCCATCTGTCTTGAGTAATTAAATCCCAATTTTCTTTGAAAAGAGACAGCCTTCCTCCCAAAGGAGCTGCCAGACGAGAATGTACTGGCAGCTGAAAAGGCAGGTCATTGGGTCTGTTTACGAAAGGACTGACCCCTGCCCTCACCAGAAGTCTGAGCAGGAGAACTCCCTGTTCTAGGCCTAAAAGAACCTTGAGCTCTGCCCCTACCCGCCTAGACCTACCCCTAGACTGGGAATCATAAGCAGGATATGTCCATCCCTTAGTAGGCCAATTTCTGCTAAACTTTGGAGGTTGCACCTGCAAAAAATCTTTAACAGTCTGCATAGACTTAGCCTTGTCCTCCATTTTCTTTAAAACTGCTTCCACAGGCGAACCAAACAACACATCAGACTGTAAAGGAGCATCTAAAATCCTTGTCTTAACATGCTCAGCTAAATTCTGATCCCTCAACCAGGCGTGCCTGGGAAGAACAGAACTAGTGGCAGCCACCCTCGAGGAGGCCTGCACAGCATCAAAACCACATTGCAAAGAATGCTTACCCACTTGTTCAGACACATGAACTAAATCATGCAACTCTTTACATTCAATACCTTCCGCCAGAGCATCCACCTTAGATTTCAATTGTGTAAGGAGATAATTTTGATATTTTAGCATGTGAAACTGACAATTCAACGCCCTCATGGCTAAAGTGGAAGAAGTATACACTTTCTTTCCCCATCTATCCAAAGCCCTTGCCTCTTTATCAGTGGGAACAGGATTTTTAACAACAGAGGCCTTAACACCTTTAGGCCCCTGAGAAACAGTTTCTGGGTCTGCCCTAGGACTCTTAAAAAGATACTTATGAGCTTCAGGCACCCTATAGTACCTATCAGGTTTAACAGGGGCAGGAGGCAAAGAATCAGGGTTCAGGGAAGCCTCTGCAAAACATCTTCCACCACATTCAACACAGGAGGTATAGCTAAGGGCCTATGCTGGGGTAAAAACAAGAATTCCCTAAGCCTCTTCCTGGAATCAGAGAAATCTTGGCCTTCCCATTTAAAATGCTCCCTCATGGAATGCAGAGTCTCTGAAAATGAGAAATCCTCAGGAGGAGAAGCTGAAGGAGTGGAATCATCCACATCAGAATCAGAATAAGGAGGATACTCCTGCACGTCTTCAACCGAAGACTCAGAAGCCTCAGAACACTGTTCAAAACTCTCAAACTCAATGGTTAGGACTGCAGCAATGTGGAATGAAGAACATCTATCTATCTATGTCAAACAGCTCCTCATTAGCACTCCAAGAAAAATCTTGATGACTGGATGGGAATTAGGAAATTTACCCTGGGGATCACTTCTGTGGCACTGCTCAACAGGGGCACAGGAAAATAATTTTCTTGGGTGGCGAAAGCCAGGGTACCTTCTTGGCTAGGCTTATATAAGCCCTAGGGCCAATAGCCTAGTACCTACCTATGAACCTATGTCATTAATTAATTATTAAGGTTTAGAAAGACTCTAAAGGGGAAAAAAATTAACCAAGTAAAAAAAAAAAGTTATGTACTTACATAACTGTGCATCTATGTTGTCTGTTTTCATCCTACCTCAACTGACGGGTCTCGGATCTAACTTGGATCAGACTTCGGCCACTTCATTAGACTTTGGCTCAGTAGCTTGAGCTCCCCCCTTTACCCATAAATCCTGTCTTCTGCTGAAATAGCTCAGTCAGTTCGCCCTCTAGTTAACATACTAGTTATCCCAAAAATATACCCAGCCATAAGCATAACCGAAATGAAGCTGTATATTAACTATAGCAGAAGGAAAAAGGAGAACAAGAGAACTGGAGCTCATGTAGCAACGCTGACAGGGAATACTCCTCAGAACATACAAGTCGCCCACGTGAAAAGAGCTTATAAAATCGGAGGGGTCTGGAGAGAGGGAGGTTGAGAAAGGACAAAAACAGACAACACAGATGCATAGCTATGGTAAGTACATGACTTTTATATCTGATGTTGCCTTTTTCATTCATTCCTCAACCAATGGGATAGAGTCCTCAGCTAGAGAAACCCTGAGTGGTCCTCAAAGTGCCCTGGGTGCCCTTTTAGAAAAGATTTCCAATTTATAATGAGCTATAAAAGTATGAAAATTAGACCACGTGGCAGCTGCGTAAATGTTCTCTATAAGTTCTGGACTAAAAAGTAGACGATGTGGCCATAGATCTGGCGAAATGAGCCTTAGGCAGTTTTATATAATGTTAATCCTTTATTGTTACTGACAAAGGAAAGACAATCAGTGAAACATCTAGCTAAAGTTACTTTTGATACTGTCTTGCCCAGTTTAGCTTTGGAAAAAGAGACAATTTGTCTGATTTTCTGAAATCTCGAGTTCTCTAAAAACAGAATCCGAGTTGCCCGAATATACAACAAATGCGCATGTATTCTCCAGGTCTAGTTTAACTCGAACGTTCAAAAGTTTGAATGCATAAAGATCGACACATATGCATCGAACTCAAACATTCAAAAGTTAAAGAAAAAAAAAATACACAGAAAAAAAAAAAGATGTAGGCAGGAGCAAGCCCCCCTGCACCCCCCATCCCCCCACTACTTAAATATATCAACTCCAAGATCGCACTACATTGAAGTAAACGGAAATCTCCACCTACAGAGATTTCTGTTTACAGTTTTTGACGGCTTGCACTTTTGATGCATATGGTTCGATTCGTATGTATTTGCAGTTTTACGCTTTCGCGTAAAGTAGACCCGTATTCTCCTTTGTTGGAAAAACTCAAAAAAAAAAAAAATAGGTATAGTGATGGATTGGTTGACAGCTCTCGGACACCACCTTGGGTAGAAAAGGAGCGTTAGTCCAAAGGGATATCCTATCCTTATGAAAAATCAAATATAGTGACTGGGAAGAAAGCACACAGAGTTCTGATACTTGCCTAGCCAATGTAACGTTGACCAGGGAAAAGAGCTTTCCATGATAAGAACTTTAAGTCAACCATGGAGGCTCAAAAGGAGGTTGGGTTAAAGCCTGAAGTATTGCTAAATCCCAAGAAGATGCAGGGTCCTTAATAGGAGACCGAAGTAAAAACATATTTTTAAGAATGGCCACTCAGATTATGTAAGGCCTAAGAAGAATGTTTTTTGCCCAAGTGAAAATTAGAAATAAATAGCAAGTTGGACCTTAATTGTTGTGCAACTGCTCCATTATTAAAAATGGAAGTAAAGAAGTCAAGAACAGCTGGAATAGGTGCTGAAACGGGCTCTCATCATCTCTGAAGGACCCAAATAGGAAACCTTTTCTATTTGCTCTTATAAATCTTTCTGGCAGAAATGATCTAGGATGATGCAAGGATATGACTAACCAGGGAAGAAAGCCTTGAGTTTCTAGCCATCACTTGAAGTGTTTAAACCATGTGGTCAATTTGAGGGTTCGAATATCCAGGTGACATATCCTGGACAGGTGAGATAGAAGGTCCTGAGAAGGAGCCAACATCCATGAAGGGTGAACTAGTTAAGGCCACAGGAAGGGAAGCCACACCTGTTGAGGCCAGAATGGCACAATGAGAATTACCTTGCTCTTCTGCCGAAATGCTTTCTGAAGAAACTTAGGAATGACAGTGGTGGTGGTGGTGGGGTACATAGGAAGCCAAGGGGCCAATTGTGAATTACGGTATCTCGGTGACTCCTCCTGGAGGAACAGGGCAAAGTACTTACCACACTGGAACCAAGAGGAGAAGCAAAGAGGTTGCACAATGGTTGGCCCACTGCCAAAATACAAGTTCTGCCACTAACTGATTGAGAGACCACTTGTGAGGAAGTAAATGGACCTGCTCAGTCCATCTACTAGCACTCTGTGCTTCCGTGAGAATATGCGTTGCCAGCAGAAAATGTCTTTAAGAGTTTGCCCATTGCCACACATTGCCTCTCAACATAGGAGGTAGGACTAGGTTTCACCCTGTTTGCTGATGTACCAGACCACTGGCACGTTGCCCATCTGAACAGCAACAATACCTACAGACAGAATAGCTTGAAACGCCTGCAATGCCAGTAGGAATGATCATTTCTAGATTCTGATGTGGAGGCTGACCACGTGCCTTGGACCATCTTCCTCGTAATGCTCCACCCCCACCCCACAGTTGTGAGGCATCCATTGTTACTGTGGCCTTGGGTGCAAGAAGAATAAAAGGGTGACCCAGAGAAATATCTGTGTGAATTAACCAGGTTGTGTGTTTGCAAATATTTGTAATTTAAATACGTGGATAAAATACAATCTTGGACTCAGAGAATCCAAAAGAAAACTCCAACATGAAATAAACACACACGAAAAAAAGAAGCAGCCAAACTGGAGTAAGGTTTTCTTTTCTTTACTGCAATTCTGGTACCTCGGCCTTCGCCTTCACATGGAATATCATTCTCTTAATGCATCCAGTATATATACACCCATTTCATTCACATTAATTATACAATTAATCAATTATATAATAAATAGAAATGTTTCAATTAACTATCAATGAATACAATTAAATCAATTTATACAATAATATCATATATAAATACATTTATTTAAATATAACAATTAAATTTCCAAATTCATTCCATCTGGAAACAAAGTCCTATAATTAATAATAAATTTAGATTCCATATATAACAGTTTACATTGGTAATTAATCCTTTATTGTTACAGACAAAGGAAAGACAATCAGTGAAACATCTAGCTAAAGTTACTTTTGATACTGTCTTGCCCAGTTTAGCTTTGGAAAAAAGAGACAATTTGTCTGATTTTCTGAAATCTCGAGTTCTCTAAAAACGGAATCCGAGTTGTCCGAATATACAACAAATGCGCATGTATTCTCCAGGTCTAGTTTAACTCGAATGTTCAAAAGTTTGAATGCATAAAGATCGACACATATGCATCGAACTCAAACATTCAAAAGTTAAAGAAAAAAAAATACACAGAAAAAAAAAAGATGTAGGCAGGAGCAAGCCCCCCTCTGCACCCCCATCCCCCCACTACTTAAATATATCAACTCCAAGATCGCACTACATTGAAGTAAATGAAAATCTCCACCTACAGAGATTTCTGTTTACAGTTTTTGACGGCTTGCACTTTTGATGCATATGGTTCGATTCGTATGTATTTGCAGTTTTACGCTTTCGCGTAAAGTAGACCCGTATTCTCCTTTGTTGGAAAAACTCAAAAAAAAAAAAAAAAATTAGGTATAGTGATGGATTGGTTGACAGCTCTCGGATACCACCTTGGGTAGAAAAGGAGCGTTAGTCCAAAGGGATATCCTATCCTTATGAAAAATCAAATATAGTGACTGGGAAGAAAGCACACGGAGTTCTGATACTTGCCTAGCCAATGTAACGTTGACCAGGGAAAAGAGCTTTCCATGATAAGAACTTTAAGTCAACCATGGAGGCTCAAAAGGAGGTTGGGTTAAAGCCTGAAGTATTGCTAAATCCCAAGAAGATGCAGGGTCCTTAATAGGAGACCGAAGTAAAAACATATTTTTAAGAATGGCCACTCAGATTATGTAAGGCCTAAGAAGAATGTTTTTTGCCCAAGTGAAAATTAGAAATAAATAGCAAGTTGGACCTTAATTGTTGTGCAACTGCTCCATTATTAAAAATGGAAGTAAAGAAGTCAAGAACAGCTGGAATAGGTGCTGAAACGGGCTCTCATCATCTCTGAAGGACCCAAATAGGAAACCTTTTCTATTTGCTCTTATAAATCTTTCTGGCAGAAATGATCTAGGATGATGCAAGGATATGACTAACCAGGGAAGAAAGCCTTGAGTTTCTAGCCATCACTTGAAGTGTTTAAACCATGTGGTCAATTTGAGGGTTCGAATATCCAGGTGACATATCCTGGACAGGTGAGATAGAAGGTCCTGAGAAGGAGCCAACATCCATGAAGGGTGAACTAGTTAAGGCCACAGGAAGGGAAGCCACACCTGTTGAGGCCAGAATGGCACAATGAGAATTACCTTGCTCTTCTGCCGAAATGCTTTCTGAAGAAACTTAGGAATGACAGTGGTGGTGGTGGTGGGGTACATAGGAAGCCAAGGGGCCAATTGTGAATTACGAAGTATCTCGGTGACTCCTCCCCTGGAGGGAACAGGGCAAAGTACTTACCACACTGGAACCAAGAGGAGAAGCAAAGAGGTTGCACAATGGTTGGCCCACTGCCAAAATACAAGTTCTGCCACTAACTGATTGAGAGACCACTTGTGAGGAAGTAAAATGGACCTGCTCAGTCCATCTACTAGCACTCTGTGCTTCCGTAGAATATGCGTTGCCAGCAGAAAATGTCTTTAAGAGTTTGCCCATTGCCACGCACACATTGCCTCTCAACATAGGAGGTAGGACTAGGTTTCACCCTGTTTGCTGATGTACCAGACCACTGGCACGTTGCCCATCTGAACAGCAACAATACCTACAGACAGAATAGCTTGAAACGCCTGCAATGCCAGTAGGAATGATCATTTCTAGATTCTGATGTGGAGGCTGACCACGTGCCTTGGACCATCTTCCCTCGTAATGCTCCACCCCCCACCCCCCACAGTTGTGAGGCATCCATTGTTACTGTGGCCTTGGGTGCAAGAAGAATAAAAGGGTGACCCAGAGAAATATCTGTGTGAATTAACCAGGTTGTGTGTTTGCAAATATTTGTAATTTAAATACGTGGATAAAATACAATCTTGGACTCAAAGAATCCAAAAGAAAACTCCAACATGAAATGAACACACACGAAAAAAGAAGCAGCCAAACTGGAGTAAGGTTTTCTTTTCTTTACTGCAATTTTGGTACCTCGGCCTTCGCCTTCACATGGAATATCATTCTCTTAATGCATCCAGTATATATACACCCATTTCATTCACATTAATTATACAATTAATCAATTATATAATAAATAGAAATGTTTCAATTAAATATCAATGAATACAATTAAATCAATTTATACAATAATATCATATATAAATACATTTATTTAAATATAACAATTAAATTTCCAAATTCATTCCATCTGGAAACAAAGTCCTATAATTAATAATAAATTTAGATTCCATATATAACAGTTTACATTGGTAATTAATCCTTTATTGTTACAGACAAAGGAAAGACAATCAGTGAAACATCTAGCTAAAGTTACTTTTGATACTGTCTTGCCCAGTTTAGCTTTGGAAAAAAGAGACAATTTGTCTGATTTTCTGAAATCTCGAGTTCTCTAAAAACGGAATCCGAGTTGTCCGAATATACAACAAATGCACATGTATTCTCCAGGTCTAGTTTAACTCGAATGTTCAAAAGTTTGAATGCATAAAGATCGACACATATGCATCGAACTCAAACATTCAAAAGTTAAAGAAAAAAAAATACACAGAAAAAAAAAAGATGTAGGCAGGAGCAAGCCCCCCTCTGCACCCCCATCCCCCCACTACTTAAATATATCAACTCCAAGATCGCACTACATTGAAGTAAATGAAAATCTCCACCTACAGAGATTTCTGTTTACAGTTTTTGACGGCTTGCACTTTTGATGCATATGGTTCGATTCGTATGTATTTGCAGTTTTACGCTTTCGCGTAAAGTAGACCCGTATTCTCCTTTGTTGGAAAAACTCAAAAAAAAAAAAAAAAATAGGTATAGTGATGGATTGGTTGACAGCTCTCTGATACCACCTTGGGTAGAAAAGGAGCGTTAGTCCAAAGGGATATCCTATCCTTATGAAAAATCAAATATAGTGACTAGGAAGAAAGCACACGGAGTTCTGATACTTGCCTAGCCAATGTAACATTGACCACGGAAAAGAGCTTTCCATGATAAGAACTTTAAGTCAACCATGGAGGCTCAAAAGGAGGCTGGGTTAAAGCCTGAACAATTGCTAAATCACAAGAAGATGCAGGGTCCTTAATAGGAGACCGAAGTAAAAACATATTTTTAAGAATGGTCACTCAGATTATGTAAGGCCTAAGAAGAATGTTTTTTGCCCAAGTGAAAATTAGAAATAAATAGCAAGTTGGACCTTAATTGTTGTGCAACTGCTCCATTATTAAAAATGGAAGTAAATAAGTCAAGAACAGCTGGAATAGGTGCTGAAACGGGCTCTCATCATCTCTGAAGGACCCAAACAGGAAACCTTTTCTATTTGCTCTTATAAATCTTTCTGGCAGAAATGATCTAGGATGATGCAAGGATATGACTAACCAGGGAAGAAAGCCTTGAGTTTCTAGCCATCACTTGAAGTGTTTAAACCATGTGGTCAATTTGAGGGTTCGAATATCCAGGTGACATATCCTGGACAGGTGAGATAGAAGGTCCTAAGAAGGAGCCAACATCCAGGAAGGGTGAACTAGTTAAGGCCACAGGAAGGGAAGCCACACCTGTTGAGGCCAGAAAGGCACAATGAGAATTACCTTGCTCTTCTGCCGAAATGCTTTCTGAAGAAACTTAGGAATGACAGTGGTGGTGGTGGTGGGGTATATAGGAAGCCAAGGGGCCAATTGTGAATTACGAAGTATCTCGGTGACTCCTCCCCTGGAGGGAACAGGGCAAAGTACTTACTACACTGGAACCAAGAGGAGAAGCAAAGAGGTTGCACAATGGTTGGCCCACTGCCAAAATACAAGTTCTGCCACTAACTGATTGAGAGACCACTTGTGAGGAAGTAAAATGGACCTGCTCAGTCCATCTACTAGCACGCTGTGCTTCCGTAGAATATGCGTTGCCAGCAGAAAATGTCTTTAAGAGTTTGCCAATTGCCACGCACTCATTGCCTCTCAACATAGGAGGTAGGACTAGGTTTCACCCTGTTTGCTGATGTACCAGACCACTGGCACGTTGCCCATCTGAACAGCAACAATACCTACAGACAGAATAGCTTGAAACGCCTGCAATGCCAGTAGGAATGCTCATTTCTAGATTCTGATGTGGAGGCTGACCACATGCCTTGGACCATCTTCCCTCATAATGCTCCACCCCCCACCCTACCCCCCACAGTTGAGAGGCATCCATTGTTACTGTGGCCTTGGGTGCAAGAATAATAAAAGGGTGGCCCAGAGAAATATCTGTGTGAATTAACCAGGTCGTGTGTTGTTTGCAAATATTTGTAATTTAAATACGTGGTCAGAGGGTGATGCACTGCTGACCATTGCACCACAAGGGTCCATTGCAGTACCCTCATAAAATCTTACTAAAGGTACCAACACTACTGAGGCTGACAAAGATATGAGAAAGTATACCAGCCTGGCCAGAGGGGAAGGAAGACATCAGATCTGTCTCCGTAGGGGAGACTCCTGTGTCTTTCAGAACCACATCTTACTGCCACCTCTCTTGTTGCTGAAGAAATTTCTTTGAGTGGTAGAAAAACATTCTTATGACAAATAATGTCTTCCCATCCTGCTCACTCCTAGAGTGTTTCGTTCACCTTTGGGCCAAACAATGTGGAGCTATCAAACAGAGAACTGATGACTGATGTCTTGAAGGGCTCTGCAAAGTCAAAAAGGTGCATTTAGGCAAGCCTTCTTATAGCAGTTCCTGAACCTGCAGCTCTCTAAGTCAAACTGAAGCATGAGAAATTAATCTCACTGAAGTGTTTGACAAGGACTGGAGAGTGGCCAGTTGCAAAGAAACAGAGTTCTTGTCCTCCACAGGCAAGGACCCTGAGGTGGTACTGGAAAACTCCATGATCAGTTCCCTCTGAAATCTTGTAACGTGTGCTAAATAGTTCAGCAACATGAGGACAAAGGTTGCTAAAGTACAGACATTTTCCAAATCTGTCCAGTGCCCTGGCCACTCTGTTCAGGGGATGGACAGAATAATTCTGTTCAGCAATTTCTTTCTTGGTGGTCACTGCTACCACAATAGCATCCACCGGGGGGAACCTTGCTCAAAAGGGCCATATTCTTGGTTGGAACAAGGTACTTCTCTGGCCTCTTGAGGATAGGTTTCGTGATATCTGGATCCTTCCAAGCCTGGTGAGAGATCATGTCCAGCATCTCGTCCACCAGGGAATCTACACAGGACATAGACAAGCCGGCTCAGAAAGCCTTGAGAAACGATGATTCCTCCTGGGAAGGGGAGGCAGAAGACCAACCATCTTTCTCAAAAATTTGAGGATTTTACCAAAAAAAATCCTCAAGGGATTATCTGGGGGACCCTCCCCTTCATCAAAGTCAATGTCTTCAGTTAGAGACTACTGTGGGGAGTCCAAGTGTCTCCTTTTACATATATGCTTCAAGGATGCTCGCTGGTGAGAGCGTCTGATGAGGGCTCAGAAGTACCAGCAGAGTCCTGAATGAGGATTGTTTCTAGGCTTGGCCAGACTGGCTGTCCCAATCAGACAGGATGAAAAGACTATGGGTTCACAGTAGACAGCTGAGGGTATAGACCAGAGGGGGCTACGGATGCCTTGTCCATGGAGGTAGAAAATGCTCTCTCCTCTACCTCAAAGCCAGAGGCTATGGGGGAACCAAGTCCCGACATCGAAGGAACCAAAGCCAATTGTGCAGAATGGAACCCAGTCTTTCCAAGATTCTGCCTTGACACAGAGGTTGGATCAGAGCGGTCTAGCACCACAGCTCTAAGAGGAAGGAACAGCTCCAAAAACACTGGAGTTGAACCCAACCCACTGGGTCAAGTGCCGATGTCATGGCTCCGAGACCCTTCCAGCTCTGACAGAGTCAAGGCCACCTGGATCACAAGTGGGGTCACACTCATCGAAGGCCAAACCTTCAGATCCCAGACAAGCTAGGAATTCTTGGGTTAGTAGACTCTGAAACCAGGATACGGATTGGAGTAGGAGACAAAAATTGGTGTTGAACTGGAGGTAGGCTCACAGGTCCAAGGGGAGATGCAGCCAGGATAACTCCCAATTGAATCTGGTTCTGAAAAACTTTGTCATCATCCTGTCCACATCTGCTTCTGTTTGGCTCCTAGATGACCTGAGCGATGAAGAGGTTGAGGGTGTACAGGATACAATTTGAGGTGTCTCCTGCAAGAAAGGTGAATGCATCCTCAAAGTAGCAGGCTCCAGACAGACTAACTTCACTCGAGTAGGATCTGAAGGGACAACTGGAGCCAATGGTTTCAGTTCTGGCAGGGTTGGATCCAATGTTCTTGTGATTTTCTCAGGCGGAGCCAAAGCTGAAGGAGAAGGAACAGGGATAGAGGAATGCTTCCTCAAATCCTTACTTTCATCAGCCACGTCTCACTTGTTAAACCCCAAAGATTTCTTAGATGACATGGGAGCTCCAGATGGAGAAGTGAAGGGAAGAAATCCTTTCAAAATTAGTTTGTTTTTGTGCTCTACTAGAGACCTATGGTTAAATACCTGCACAAATATCTATGTGTGTATGTATATATTCATACATACATATACATTTTTAATAACAATATAATGGTAGAATTGTGGTGGTAGGGGGCTAAAGGCAAGGGAATAGGATCCACTAAAAACTGCTATTATGGAAGTTAAGAACATTTAGGGAGAAATAATCATCTTTCATCAAGGAATATTACTTACAGGTGGGGACCCGAACTTGATTATTAATAGAGAGGATGTATCAATGGGACCTAGAAGAGAAAATTCCAAAAAAGGTAGATTTCTGAAGAAATGTATAAAAATATTTGGTATGGAAGATGTGAATTCAGTAGTAGGAACTTTGACAGTGTTTATTTATCCCCTAAGGTACAATAACCTGGCTAGACAGAAATTACATTTCAGAGCAACGTGTGCATACAAGTGAAAGCTTCAATACATATCTAATAACTATTTCAGATCATGCACCAATAAAAATGGGATGAAAATGCTGGGTCATGAAGTGAAAATCAAACAATGGCACTTTCTCACCTGCCTGTTGGAGAGGAATTTAAGAAATGGAATAGGTAGTGAAGATTATTCAGGTATTACTAGGGAAAGTGGAGATATCTTCAAAAGTTATAGCTAATGAGTGGGATAAAATTGTTTTTTAACAGCAAGGTAGAAATACAAGAGAAAAATATGGTTAAGTAAGAAGAATTACTTAGATGGGCTGACAAAAGTAAAGTGTTGCAAAATAAGGGTAATTTCACAGAACAAGAGGAGAAGCAAATTTAGAGTGCTAAAGAGAAAATAAGGGAGCATTTGGATAATACAAATGATTTAGAAAGAATGCTGTTAAGCAACTATTTTATGATAACTTGAGAGCACAGAAATTTTTTGCACAATGAGTTTGGCAGCAGAAAGACAAAACGGTTGTTTCCGAATTTAAGGAGCCTATAACAAGAAAAATAAAGTACAGTTGTATCCCACTTACCGTACCTGTAGATGTTTGAGTAGATCAATGTTGCAGTACAGATCTTGGGTTTCTCTGCCAAGCAGAAGACTGCGATCAGACCAATTTCCAGACTCATTACATTATCCCTAGCCGACAGACATCCAAAGACTGACTTATGGAAGTCAGGGTATAAAAGAAGGGCCTCTGTCATCTCCATCTTCAGGTTTTTCTAAGCAGTGAATGGGCAGTATGATGGCTGAGGACAGCACAACCACCACCGTCTGAATTTTAAGAGGAGACGATAAAAAAGCAGGAGGCAGAAAGGGGATAATGGAGATGAGGATTACATGCAGAAAAAAACTCCTCTACCCCTTGCACCTGGCAAGGGGGAGACTATTGCCCAGCAGACAGAAGGGTTGGAAGGTGAGTAATATACTGCAAGATTTATCTACTCGAACAAATACAATTACTGTCAGTGGGACATGGCTATACAATGTTCTTTGTAGTCAATGTTGCAGTACTGATTCTTGGCAAGACTCCCACAGCTAAAAATTGGGTGATGGGTCATCTGTATGACCTCAGGAAATAATATTTTGCAGGATGGCAGTAATGAAACCTGCTCTAGTCCTAGAGATATTGCCTAGGTTAAAGTATTCTGAAAAGGCGTGCACAGAGTTCCATGTGGCTGCCTCTAGGATGGCCTGGGTAGGAACTCCTTTGAGGAAAGCAGTGATAGTTGCCCCATGTCTGTTGGACTGGGGTTTAATATGTCCAAGTAAATCCTTTCCACAGTTTGAGTAACAGAAGTTAATGCAGTAAGCAATCAGTTTTGAAATGGTTTGTTTGGAGCAAAGTCTTGTCCTGTTTAACCTCTGTGAAAGCCACCAGAAATCGGTCTGTTCTATTTGGGGGTTTTGTCTTGTCTAGGCAGTACCTGATCTGTCTGTGCCTATGCAGGGAACGGAGGACTTGCTCTGCCCTTTTCTGCAATTTGAGTAGAAGAGTCATAGGTAGACAGCCTCATTTAAAGTAATTTCTAATACCATCTTAGGCATAAAGGATGGGTTTGTCCTGAGGGCAACCCTAACCCTGTGGAACACAGTGAAAGGTTCTTTACACACGAGGGTTTGTAGCTCAAAAACTCTGCTAGCTGATGTAATGGTTATAAGAAAGGTGGTCTCCCAGATGACCATATTTAGAAAGGGAGTGACAGCAGGTTCAAATGGGGAGGGGGGGGGGGCAGGATTAGTTTTTCTAACACAATTAGATCCCATGATGGAATAGGGGTCCTTCTGTGTAGTCAAGTGATCACCCCCTTTTAGAAAATGTTTCATCCAAGGGTGCAAGACGACAGGTGGAGCACTGTGCAGGCAAGCAGATATTGCAGATGCCTGTACCTTAGTGCTGGAATACTAAAGTCCTTGTATAAAGAAGCCAGACGGGTACTGAAAACCTGAGTCAATGTCTGCCTGAGAAGAGTTAGTGTCACTGCTGTAACAAGAGGTAGTAAATTTTCGATTTTGCCAGGTATGATTTTTCCCAGTATTGGGGTTCCTTGCTTCCCTTAGAATAAAAAGCAAGTCCTTGGAACAGGATGCTGTCCTCTGTGTCCAAACCCAATCCTCCAGGTATTTGACCCAAGGGGTGGCTAGGTTGTTGGTGAAAGAACTAACACTTGGCTTGGGTAAACAGATCTCATCTCACCCAGTGTCAGGAGGAAGGGGAAAGTACAGTTCTGTACACTTACCATAAATGTAGATGTTGGAGTGTATTCACTGTTGCAGTCCTGACTTGTGGCATTTCCTGCAGTTAAAGCCCTTGACTGACCCAACTACCAGAGAAATTCTTTGCTCCTCCTAAGGCTGGCAGATGCCCTAACGGTTAGTATGCTCTGGTATAGAGAGAGCCAGCCTAAAATCATGAAATCATTTTTTACTTGTCCCCTACGATGATGAGCCCCAAGTGAGCAGGAGAGAACCCCTACAGGAAGAAAGGGTAAGAGGCGTAACCTTGGATAAAAATAAATAAATAAATGAATTATAAGTAGACTACCTAGTACGTTAAGGGGGAAGGAGGGAGGGAAAGAAAACTGCAACAGTAAATACACTAATGTCTACACTTATGGTAAGTGTACACAGCTGTACTATGTTCTTCGTGTTTCATTGTTGCAGTCCTGACTTGGGGGAAGATTCCCAAAGTCGAAAAGAGGGTGGAAGGAGATTAGAGAGAGAGGAGAGGATGCCCTGCAAGATGGCAGTGGCAAATCCAGCTCTGGACCTAGAAAATGCTGCCATGTGGTTATGTTTGGTGAAAGTATGCACAGATAACCAAGGCGTCCTTCGTAGGAACTCCTTTCAAGAAGCAGCAGAGGTTGCAGTAGCCCTAGTGGAGTGTGACTTCACAGCCTCAGGTGATTTCTTGCCGTGATGGCTATAAGAGATAGAGTGGGAGATCCATTTAGACAGTCTTCTTAGAAGCTGTCTTTCCCTCAAGCCAGGGCCAAAGGTCACAAAAAGCTGGTCATATTTTCAAGGCTCTTGTTTTGTCAAGATAGTACTGGAGCTGCCTATGCACATCCAAGGACTGAAGTATTCTTTCCCCTTTGTTTTGGCAGGGGAATGAATGTGGGCAGGTGAAGGACTTGATTTAGGGAAGTGTTAGTGACCACCTTGGGCATAAAAGGTGAGTTCTGAGGGAAACCTGTCTGGGTGAAAGATAAATGGCTCCACTGCCATGAGAGCCTGCAGTTCAGAGACCCTCCTGGCTGAGGTGATATCCAGCAGCAGGGAAGTTTTCCAAGTAAGAACCTTCAGTGGGGCAGATGCTGCAGGTTCAAAAGGAGGCAATGTAAATTTTTCCAGAACAAAGTTAAGGTCTGATGTGAAAGACTCACATAAGAAACTGTCTTAACAGGGGATGTGAAAAAGACAGGAAGAAGAGCAGATATATGGGCTGTAATGGCAGATGCATGAATTTTCATGAAGGAAAGGCCTTTATCAACCAAACTAGCCAGTTTATCTAGAATGATAGTAACCTGGACTGAATCAGGATTGTAGTGTTGTTGCTGCTGCTACCAGATGGAACATCTTTTCCACTTAGCGGAGTACAATTTCCTAGTGCTAAGCCTTCTGGATTCCTTAAGAATGTACAGGACCTGCTTGCATAGGTTAAACTTGTTGCTAAAAGCTGTGGGATTTATCCAGGCTGAGCATCTGTAGGTTGGGAAGCACCATCCTTCCCTTGCTCTGAGACAAAAGGTCAACTCTCTGAGGGAGCAGCCGTGGACTTAGGTTGGTTAGTTCAAGAAGCAGAGGATACCAGTGCTGCCTGGGCCAGTCTGTGGCTATAAGTATTGCCTTAGGCCTTCCTCCCTTATCTTTAGGAGCACTCAAAGTAGTATGGGTAAGGGTGGGACTGCATAAATTAAGAGATGAGTCTAAAAGAAGGAGAAGGTGTCTTTCTCCAGGCGAATTCCTGTTAGGTCTTAGAACAGATTTTTTTCAGTTGAGAGTTTCCTTGGTGGCAAAGAGGTCTATCTGTGAGACTCCCCCCATCTCTGGGCAATGTTGAGAAAAATTTCCCAATGCAGATGCCATTTCTGGGGTCCATCAAATTTCTGCTGAGATGATCTGCTAAAGTATTTTGAGCCACTTAAAGATATTGTGCCAGGACGTGCAACCCCAGTGTGTGAGCAGTTTCCCAGACTTCCATTACTAGGTGACATAGAGAGTAAGAGTGGAGGCCACCCTGCCTGTTTATGTACCACATTACTATGGTGTTGTCCATCTTGACCAACAGGACCCCTGGTCCAATTTTTCCTTGAAAGCTATCAAGCCTTTTTGCACTGCCATAAGCTTTTTCCAGTCTGGGGATATCAATATTGCCCTTGAGCCTTCCTCCCTTATTTTTAGAAGCACTCAAGGTAGTAGAGTAAGGAAGGAAATGCATAAATGAGATGTGACTGCCCCTGAACTGAGCTGCCCACTTCCTTTGGGATTGGAAGTGTTGAAAGTGAGCAGCCCAGGCGGTCTCCGAGGCATCTGTGGTGAGTTTGACCCTGGGGAGTGAATTTGAATGGAAAGCTCTGATTTTGGGTAGAAGCCTCTACCCACCATGCAAATTCTTCTTTGAGACGAGGGATCAACTGTATCTTGGTCTCTAGGGACTTCGTGTTGGAACCATACATTTTTGAAGTACCACTGTAGTTTCCTCATTTGCAGGCTAGCCAGGGGAACCAAGAAGATGCAAGATACCATGTATTACAGTGTCCGGATAAACTTTCTGGCTGAAATGGATTGTTTCTGCTGCATGCCTTTAAAGTAGTGGATCAGAAAGGAGACCTTGTCTGGGGGAAGAAAAGCTGTTTGAAATGAAGAGTCCAAGAGAGCCCCCAGGAAGACTGTCCTGTAGGTTGGAACAGTATTGGATTTTTGCAGATTTATCATGAAACCCAGGGAGGACAGGAGGTCTTGGGTGAACTTCAGATCCTTATGAAGCATTGATAAACTTGAGGCCTGAATCAGGCAATCTTCCAGGTAGGGGTATATTTGGACCCCTCTGGTCCTGCAGAAGGCAACTGTAGGGACTAGGCACTTTATGAAAACCCTTGGAGCAGAAGACAAAACAAAAGGCAGTGCTGAAAATTGATAGTGACTGGAATCTGCTCTGAAGCAAAGAAAGCTTCTTTGTGACTCTTGAATTGGGATGTGCAGGTAGGCATCCTTTAAATACAAAGAATCCATAAAAACCTGCAGGGCTATCATGTGTAAAAGATTTTGAAGTGTCAATAGTCTGAATTTTGGTACCTGGAGAAACTGATTGAGCTTGGACAGGTCTAAGATATGCTGCCAACAGCCTTCTTTTCTTGGAACAAGGAATAACCTGGAGTAGAAATATTTTACTTTTTGATGTTCTGGAACTGGTTCCACGGATTCCTGAGCACACATTCTGGATTTGAAAAAGAGCCTCTGATTTTTAATTCTGAGGGATATCTGGACAGCCTGAGTGTTTTTTTTTTTTTGAAAGGAAGTTTGTAACCATTTGAAATAATATCCAGAATCCACTTGCCTAAAGTGATGCATGTCCAATTTTATTTGAACAGAGAGACCCTTCCTCCTAGTCTTGTGGGGGTGGGGGATGTGAGGGGAAGTGGGGTCGGCGAGTCACTGTTGCTCTCTGGCAGATGCCTGGGGCCTAGAATTCCCTTGCGCAGAGGCTTCTGTAGACCACTGTCTGGATCTTTGGAGCTGCTGTCACTGCCTATGAGTCCTTTCTTGTGGGTTCTCCTCTGCCTGCCTCTAGGTTGGGAGGAAAGGATCAGTGTTTAGTGGGATAATTCCTGCTAAACCTAGGAGGCTGAGCTTGGAGGTAATTTTTCCACAGTCTGCACAGACTTCGCTTTGTCTTCCATTTTTTAAGAATAGCATCACCTTTAGGTCCAAAGAGGAATTCCTTGTCAAGGGGAGCATCAAAGCAGCTATATATAACATGGTCAGGAAGAGGATCGTTTCCTAAGCCACACATGCCTCCTAATCATTGAGCCAGTGGCAGCTGCCTGGCTACAAGACTCCATAGCATCACAGCCACAGTGTAAGGAATGCCTAGCTACCTGAGAAGTGGAATGGGAGAGATCCAAAAGTTCTTTACCATGGTTGTTATTCTCTAAAGAAGAGAACTTATAATTTAGCTGATCCAGAATGATTTGTTGATATTTTATCATAAGAAAGTGACAGTTAAGAGCCCACATAGTAAGAGTGGCTGAAATATAAGCTTTTTTCCCCAAATGTATCAAGGACTCTGTTCTCTTTATCCATAGGTAAGGAGTTTCTATAACTGGTTCTAGCCCCTTTGTGTCCTGGGGTGACCACCTCTGGATCAGCAGATGGGTTTTTGAAAGGTACTTATGGGAATCCAGCACCCTGTAGAACCTCTCTGGTTTAAGAGAGGCTGGGCGAAGAGTGTCATGATTCAAGAAGGAATCCTGCAAGACATCCTCAGCCAACTCTAAAATGTGTGGAATAGCAAGAGGTTTGTGCTCTGGGATTTCCAGGAACTCTCTCTCTCTTTTTTGACTGAGTATTCCCATGCCTACCACTGAAAATGTTCCCTCATAGCATGGACAGTCTTCTCCAAAGATATCATCCCCAGGTGGAGGTGGGCGGGGGATGGTTGCCAGAGGGTAGATTTTCCTCTGAATCGTCAAAATATGTGAGAGAGGGTTCCTCATCTGAACCAGACCCCTCTAGGTCTGAATCCTCATCAGATTCAAAAGGGGGTGGGGAAGGCATCCGAAGTAGGGTCTCTCTGCATTTTTACCTGGGGAGGCAGCCCTAGGTGCTTGTCTAGACCTAACCATGGATATCAGGTCTTTTGCTAGTGTAAGTCCTGTTGGCATCCCTGGGAAAGGAAGCTGGTAGGCCTAGGCAAAGGCCCTACAGCAGTACTTCCCTCAGGAGTCAGTTTCACCTTGAGCCTAGGAGAATCCAACATCCTGGTATTCGTCTTTCTGAAAGAAAGATGAAGCAGTGTAGGCCAAAGCCGCAGAGAAGAATCACCAGGAAGAGAGTGCTCTTGGGAAGCAGAGGCCTGCTAAGTGGCCCTGGACCTGACCAAAGAGCTGAAAGTAAGGGCCTGTGCAGATGTAGAGGGATCCAACAGCATGTCAGACTCTGAATGAGTCTCTACAGAGACCTGCATTATCACCTCATACAGAGAAAGGGGCTGTGAAAGCACATCACCTTCTTCAAAAATCACAAGCCTAGAAGGACAAACAGATGGAGACTGGTTGTCGCTCGAGGGCCTAAGCTTGGGTCTCTTCTTTTTCTTATGCCTAGGCTGCTTAGTCTCCAAACAAACAGCGGACACCAATGGACGCTGATGAAAAGACTCAAGACTAAGGGAATCTAGCTAAAATTACGGCCCAATGTCTAATCATCTTAGAGTTAAAGTGAGCGCAAAAGTGGCAACTAGGGACATCGTGACCCAGGCCTAAACAGGTGAGACAGTGAGTGGAAGTTGCTGTGTGGGATTTGCTTACCACAAAAGAGACAATTATTTACTTTACCTGACATGAGTTTAAAGCAAAAACAAGGAGTTCCCCAATGGGGTACTTCTCTTTCCAATGACTTCTCTCTGGTGCGGACTGACCAACACACTAAAATACTGCTTCGGGCTCAGACAGCAAGAAAAAACAATTTCATGACATAGGCTGGCTCTCTATACACCAACGTGTATAGACATGAGTTACGGCATCCTCCAGCCTTAGGAGTAGCAAAGAATTTCTCTCGTAGTTGGGATGGCTGAGGGCTTTCACGGATGGAAATCCCAGAAGTCAGGACTGCAACAGTGAAACACAAAGAACATCCAGTGTCCTCTCAGCCAAAAGGTGGATACAAGGATCATGCTTGGTCTATTTGCCCGCCGTAATTTTGCCAGCACCCTTGGGATCAGGGGAAAGAATGGGAATGCATACAGGAATCAGTTTGTCCATATGAAGGAGAATGCACCTATTTTCCAAGCACCTGTCTGTTGTGTTCCTTTTTCAAGCATGGAAGGAGAGGCAGTAGGGTTTCCAGAGGTTGAGAATGTTGTTCTCCAAAATTTTTCAGGAACCTTTGAGTTTCGTCATGTGCAACTTTGCAAATAGCATCAGGATGCCACGTATCCGCCAGAACTCTCTTTCAGTGATGAGCTGCTTTGGAAACAGGCTGGTCACACAGCCAGTCAAGAAAGCAATTGCATCTTGGGGAAGGAAGTGTTTTTGCTGAACTGAATTCTATGAGGGCTCTCAAAAACAGGATCCTTGTTTGAGGAGGTGTTTGGGATTTTTGAAGACTTAAGTTGAGACCAAAATTCTGATAGCAGTCTATGGTGATCTGCAAGGCATCTAGGGTCTCTAATGTAGATTTTCCCTGAATGAGACAATCATCTTGGTAGGGATAAATATGGACTTCTAGAGTTTTGCAATGTGCTATTAGAAGAGCAAAACATTTTCAGAAAACTCTGGGAGCAGCAGATAGCCCAAATGGTAAAGCACAGAACTAGAAGTGGGAACCTGTTGTCACAATTTTTAGGTACCTTCTGTGACTATCTACTATGGGGACTTGGAGGAAAGCATCATTTAGGTCAGAGTGACCATAGAGGTATCTTGGAAAATAGGCAGTAATCTTTGCAACAATCATTTTGAATTTTGAGATATTGAGGAACAACTTTAGATTTGAGAGGTCCAATATGGGCCTTCAAGTACCCTCTTTTCCAGGAACTAAAATATGCTTGAGTAGAAGCCTTTTCCCTCTTGTCCTCGAGGGCAACACTGGATAGATCACTGAAGTAGCTCCATAACGATAGGTGGTTAAGAGCCTTTCTTTCTCTTTTGGCAGGTTTGAAATGCCCAATTAGGGTGGTATTTCTCTGAACAGAACATAGTACCCTTTCTCTATGATGCTGAGGACCCAATAGTCCCTGGTGGTGGATTTCCATTGGCTTAGGAAGAGAGAGAAAGACTTCCTGCCAGAGGTTTGGAGGGGAGGGGAAGGGAAGTGAGGGTGAGGTAAAACATAGTTGCAGCTGTTTTTCTATGCTGGGCGGGCTCTTTGGAGCCGCCTGCTCTGTATAATTTTTCTGGTTGCCATCTCCTAGACTGCCTTGGTCTTTAGCCACAGGGAAGCCTCCCCTTGTCCTAAGTGGAAAAAGCAAAGGTTTAGAAGGGTAATTCAGTATGTATCTCAGGGTCAGAGAAGGTTAAATTTTTTCACAGTTTTAAATTTGCTTTCCTTTTTTTATCCAGTTTTTCAAAAACTTGTTCAGCTAGACAACCAAAAAGAAATTCCTTGTCTAATAAAGTATCCAGTAGTTCACCCTTTACCTGATGTGACAGGGTCCGAGTCCTGAGCCATGTATGTCTTCGGGTTGACAGAACATGTGGTATCTGCTCTGCAAGAAGCATCTAATGCATCACTGCAACATTTTAGAGTACCTAGAGATTTGAAAAGATTCTCTTGCTGTCTCTTAGATTTCCTTCAGTAAGGTTCTATCCACAACAGAGTCAAACTTCGCTAGCATTTTCCCTTGAAGGGATTCAAAGTACTTTAGCATATGAAAGTGACAATTCAAAGCTCTAATTGCCAGGGTAGTAGAGGTATAAGCTTTATTTCCAAATCTGTCAAATAATCTTTCCCTGTCATTAGGCAGTGATGTCATTTTGGTCCCTTAGGTATACCTTCTGTGGATTCAGTGGAGACTACAGAAGGGTCAGCCTTTGTTTTTTTGTACAGGTGCTTGTGAGAGTCAAGCACTCTGAAAAAACAGTCGGGCTTTCTAGAAGGGTGAAGGCAATCAGGGTGTTAAGCAATGTCTTCAAAGACATCATCCAATAAAACAAATACAGGAGGAATAGCCAGGGGTCTGGGTGAATGCAAGCTTAACAGTTCCATGAAGTGGGTCTGGACCTCAGAGAACTCCTTACTTTCCCAACTGAAAGCATCCTTCATTCTATGCAGAGCATCTCCAAAGGAAATATCCTCGGGGGAGGGGGGTGCAGAAGACAGTATGTCATCAGAGTCTGAATAACTTTGAAGTGGCAAGTGACCAGATTAAGACAATTCCTACTCGTACTCAAAGTTAGAGCACTCTTCATTTTCCTGAAAAGCTACGTCAGTGTTCCTTTTAGATGGGAAGGCCTCAGAGCTGAAGAAATGAGAGGGCTCTCTAGATTTCAATAAGGCCATAAACTCCTGTGCTGTTTTAAGCAGGTCTTAGACTTGGGTCTGAAAAGTGGTCAGAGGCAGTAGCTAAGAAAAAAAGTGGTTCTCTTTAGTTTGGGTGTCTTGTTTTAAGGAGGTGAGCACAGGAAACGGACACTTTGTAGCTTATGTAGTCAGGGAAAGCAGATCTGCAGAGTGACCTCCGGGAGGAAGCTAAAAGAAAGGATATTTGAACATTTGCAGTATTTAAAGACATTTAAATTTATGGTTATGGATAAATTATTGTTAAATGAAAGAGAAGGGGCATGGCCTTTATGACTAGGAAAAGCTGAAGTACACTGGCAACTGAAACTGGATGCAATGAATTAGTTGGGACTGAATGATTCCATTTCATGTGTTTTAAAATTAAAAGCTTTATGGATAATTAATATGATTTATAAAGAATATGTGAATTTTAGGCTTTTACTGATTTTATTTAGGTTTATGAATGAAAAGTATGAGATTTAGGTTTTTAAAATCGAGGGTTGGGCAGTTTTGGAGGCAGGGCGATCACATGCTGATGATGCAATGAGATTTGAATTATAGGGTTTTCAATTAGGAAAGAAGAAAGCACTTATATTATTTGCTTCACATAATAAAATTAAGTTTATACTTTGCAATGGTTATGTGGTATTTGTACTTTTTCATACACCTGTTTTTGTGGACTATCGAGAAGCCTTTTTTGGTTGGTGACCTCAGCCCTGACTGATGTGTTCACTATGATAGCATTAGGCCAGAAACCATGGCGGTCTCCTGAGGGGTTGCACCAGAGTGTTTGAACCTAGAGGTTGCCAAGGCCCAGCAGCTAGAAAGGCAGTTCACTTGGTTCTTCAGCTGACGTAAGACCTATAGTTGAACTTCTTCCATGACATCAGGATCCTTGATATTTTTGTCTTTCCATTTTTAAGAATGATGCCAGACAATGCCAGAGTCTGTGAAGGCCATGTGATAGCAGTGGACTGCGGCACCACTGAGGAAGCCAAAAAGGAGGATTCCACATGGACGTCTAGTAATGCAGCCCTACATTTGAGAGTTTTCACAAGGAGTTTTGCTGAACATACCTATCATATCAACCTGGAAACATCAAAAATCTGGACAAGGCCCATGACAAATAAGTACAAATCTGTACGCTGATTAACGTAAAATTTGCATACATAATTACAGCCCCACTCCAATGGAATTGTGGGATACCAACTTTCAAATGCAAACTGAAGAACAGAACCAAAATATAGTACCAGGGTCTCCCTGCAGCAATTCAATGTCCCATTACCTGGCTATTTCACCCCATTTACCATAAACACAAATGTATGCATACTGCTTTACTTCTACAATGATTTGGATTTTATTTTTTTACATTTTATAGCACAATGCACAAACACCAATAGATATCTGCTAAACAAAGCAATACTGTCGCACAATGAAATTAGACTTGGCATTAAAACTTCTCTGCCCTTGAAACTCACATTCATTGAAACCCACACCACATCCAAAGAAAATGCATCTGGCCAGTGGTGGATAAAGATGATCTTTGGGCTGTTTTTAAATCAGAGGCCCCTTGCACACAAAACAAGAAACATACATGCGTTCTTTGATCCACCTTCCTGACTTTATTAAACTATATTCCTTGTATAATACAGCAGACTTGTCAGACTTAAGTTAGAGTGCATTTTAAATTTATTATATAAACATTTTTCCAGTAGGCAATGAAACAAAAATGCATGAACCAATAATGACAAAACTGCCCTATTCAGAACATTTCCATCATAAAAGTCTACTTCCATGCACAACTACATTTTAAATTTATTATTTGAACATGTTTTCCAACAGGCAATGAAGCAAAATGAATGCATCAAAAATAACAAAACTGCCCTATTCAGAACATTTCCATGATAACAGTCTACTACTTTACACACACACACTATATATATATATATATATATATATATATATATATATATATAAAATCACAATAGTGTAAGCAATATGCATGTTGCACAGCTTCTTGCACTTATTTTCAATTGTGTGGAGGGGGGGGGGCAAAAGGCCAAAAACCAGGGACACATTTTAAACATTGCTTGTATAATTTTGCAAAGTTGCTTGAATAAAATGCTGTCTTACCACAGTGCATATCACGAGATCCACCAATGAGACCAATTGTGGCAGGGAAAGGTTGGGCTACTGAGCCCCTGTCTATCTACTTAGAAAAACATCAAAGACCCTTGGTGGTTGAATCTACACATGTACTTAGAGATGAGAAACATTTCTTACTAGCCCTGTACACCAAAGTTGCAGACCTTCCGGTCGATATGTATTATAAAATGGTCACTTTGGACGTTCAGTCCCTTTTGACAATACCACCTAAAATTCTGAAGGTGTTGAGAGTGTTATGAGATGTCTACAGAATTATGAAGCTTATAGTTCCATTCATGAAGGATTTACTTGGTGCTCTGTTGGAAATAGTTTTGGAAAATAACATCTTTCTTTTTAATGAGGTAGCCTATATTCAGAAGGATGGCGTGGCTATGGGCACTTCTTGTGCCAATATCTACGCCAACCTGGTAATGTTGGATTGGGAATGTAACAAGTTGTTTGTTTTAGATAGTTTTAAAGAACATGTTTTTTATGTCCATTTTGTAGATGATCTTTTTCTTTTGTGGACTGGCACAGATAAAGATGTGGATGATTTCCATAAAGAGATTAACAGTTGAATGCTTTTTTTGAACTTCTCTTTGGAAAGTTCAACTAGTTGTATTACTTTTTTGGATGTTTTCATTGATAGATTACCGAATGGGATGCCTAACACTGGAGTTTATAGAAAAACATGTTATAGGAACTCCCTGTTACATCAGGGGAGCATGCACCTCAATTATGTTTATAAGAACTTGATAAGAGGCCAGGCGATATGAGCATCCAGGATGAATCCCAATCATGACAGTTTTTTTACAGGAGTTGTCCAGTTTAAATGATAGACTTATACAAAGAGCATACAGGCCAGATGAGATCATCACTTATTTTGAAGGTGTATTGGAGTTGAGAAATAGCATTGCACGTCCATACTTCTCACATCCATCCTCAGTGGAGAATGTCCCTGATATAAGTCCTGAAGTTAGAGATTCAGTAATTAAATTTTCTGTTAGTTATACACAGGACATTAATAGTATAAAAGAGGTTTTAAACAAGAATTGGAATTTACTTTTACTTGACTCACAACATGGAGACATAGTTGGGGAGGAACCTTGTTTTAGATACAGGAACAAGTCGAACTTGCATAGACTTCTTTGTTATCCCCGGCTGTATACTCAGATTAATGGGCATACTAATAACATTTGGGTACTGTTCCTTGCAACAACTGTAATTTTTGTAGTTTTTTGGATACGAGTTCCCAGTTTATTCATCCAGTTACCTCTTATTGCTTTAAATTTCAACTTAGTGCTGATTGTAACACCTCACATGTCATTTATTTAGCAAAGTGTACTGCTTGCCAAGCATTTTATGTAGGCAAGCCGGATAGACGCCTACGAGATAGGGTCAGGAAACACCTCTATCACACACGCATACAATCCCCATGTAGTCCACTTTCCAAACATATTATAGATAGTGACAAAACACATTCCTTTGTATTTTTAGTTTTACAGACTAATCAGCCAGGTATTAGGGGAGGGGACATATGTAATTATACTGAGAGATTGGAATTACAATGGATCATCAGACTTAGAGCAGACCGTAGACCAGGTTTGAATGACAAAATTCCTTTGAAACCTGTTCTTAAGAATAGGAGATCAACTGAGATACATTTTAATGTTTTAGCTTTCCATTTTTAGCTAGTATTTTTACATTTGTTTTCACTGACAGAATTAGATGCATGTTTATATATACTACTTATGTATATTGTAAAGTTTTTTGCTAGAAATAGGAAGTGATGTCAGTCCTATTTCCTTATTTAATGTCACCCGATTTTATTGAGTGATTGTTTTTTTATGGTTTGAAGAAGCCGTAACAGGAGGAAAGCACTTACCAATAAACAGCTCGGATTTTACTTGAACCTGGTTTGGATTTATTGTTTGAACAAACATTTACATCTGTTGCTTGAATAAGCTATAATGGTTGCTGAATTTATGCTGACTTGTCTTGCCAGCCTTGGTTTGATCCTGTACTTCTTTTCTGGATTTATTACTTATAAGTAACAGGAGCATTTGGACCGTGGTAACATTTATTTTCACAAAATACCACTAAGCCAAATCAGCAGTTTCCTGAAAGACAGGAAGACAAACTTAAATGGCTGTCATTTAGTGAATTCAATTCTCACTATAGCGCTCAACCTCTTAGTACAAAAAAACAGAACAAAGTCAATAATGGGGGAATACAGCCCCAAAATAGGGACACATTTCAAATACTGATCTTATAAACTTAAAAAAATTGCTAGAATAAAAGGTTTTGTTTTACCATATATTTTCTGAAGAATATGAAGTTTGAAATTCAAAATCCTGAAAACCAGAGATTTACTGAGGAACAGAACAAAAATGTGAGGCATAAATTCACAAGTGGTGGCGGCTAGGGACTTTAGGCTCTTTTTACCTATACCCAAGGTACATGGTTTGAGCCTGAGTACCTCTAGCCACCAGATGTATTCTGTTGGGGGCATTTACACACACACACACACACACACACACACACACAGACAAAGACACACAGACAAAGACACACAGACAAAGACAAAGACACACAGACAAAGACAAAGACACACAGACAAACACAAAGACACACAGACACACACAGGCATTCAACGAACAAGCGTTCGTTCTACCTTTAACTCCATGGCTTACAAAGAGAAATCCTGCGTTCAGTAATGTCCTCCCAGTACAGAAACCCTACATGTGGCTTAATTCCAAGTAATGTCAGTTTCAGACGCGCAGCTTAATTCCAACTGCATGCGGCTTAATTCCAAGTAACGGCAGTTTCAGACGCGCAGCTTAATTCCAACTGCGTGTGGCTTAATTCCAAGTAACGGCAGTTTCAAACAGATGCACGGCTTAATTCCGACAGGCTGACTGAGCTGACTTCATCGCACACGTGATGACGTCAACTCCGAAAGCGTAAAATCTAAACAACTAGACTGAAAAAAATCAGAAATGAAGGGGTGCCACTCAGGAATCGTGGCACCCCATTATTGGGACCCCAAAACTCGGTAAAAACTGAGTAATTCAGGATGGTTGGGAGGTCTGATGCTGAAGCCCAAAGGAGAACAGCTAAAACAAGTTAGAATCCTTATGTGGTATTTGCTTCCAATACATAAAAGCAATTGTTGATTTTTTTAAATTAGTCGAGAAATTTCCCCAACAGGGTACTTATCTGAGTGGAAAAAGGTTCTCTGGAAAAACAAGCTGATGGATGGACTGTGAGCACATGTGAAGCACACTGGACTACATGGCTAGAAAGAACTGAAGACAGTGGCAGGCACCCTTCTTATACCCTGACATCCAGACATTGATCTTCAGATATCAGTCAGCTAGGGATGATGTAAAATCTCTGGAAATCAGGCTGGTCACAGGCTTCTGCATGGCAGGAAGACCCAAGAATCAATACTACAACAATGACTACAAAGAAGATGCAAAGATTCTGTAGAGGTCTTAGAAATAATTTCAGTAATTTTATGAAAATTTGTATAGAGCAGAAAAATGTGGAAATAAAGAAAAAAAAACTGGAAATATTTATGGAAGATTTAATTATGCCAAAGTTAGAGGTAAATGAGGTTCAAAAACAATCAATTAAGATAGGAGGGAATGAGTTAAAATTGGTGACATATAATCAATCAACAGGGTACATTTCCAAGAATGGATGATATTCCTGTGGAATTTTAGAGGGAAGAAAGTGATACATATCTGAATTAAAAAAAAAAAAAAAAAAGTTATGTACTTACCATAACTTGGAATCTGTGCTATCCAGTGTCACAGATGAGTCTTGGATATGACCCTGGATCCGAGCCAGCAACTAATGGACAGATCCACAGTGCAAGATCCTCCCCTTCCCATAATCCCCTGCTGACCTCTAACTCTCAGATCGAGTTTGCTGAACAAATAGGAGCACAGAAAATTCTGCGTAAGGAAAAAAAAAAATCATCTCAAAATGGATCCATCCTAGCTCTACCAGATCCCAAGGCAGCAGGGGGAAGGAGGGAGGGAATGTAATGATTAATGACACTGGATAGCACAGACTCTAAGTTATGGTAAGTTCTTAACTCTTTACCTGATGCGATCTGTCATTATTCATCATGGATGGGTCAGAATTCCTGGCTACTATGAACCCTGGGTGGCCTCAAGGAAGGATACATCAGAGCACAGAGGAACCAAAGAAGTCCTGCTCCTAGACACCAGATCCAGCTTTTAGTGCGAAACAAAGGTGTGGGGATTACACCAGCAGCAGCACAAATCTCATCCACGGAAAGTTTAGCTAAGAAGGCCGACGTAGCCACAGACCTAGTACAATGGGCCTTAAATGGTCTGGATAACTCCATATGTTTATCATTAAAAGATGAATTAGATGAAAGAGAGACGACAAAGATTAAGATATCAGGAATTGGGGCCGAAAAGGGATCCAAATTACGCTGTCTAGCCCAAATAGAAGACCTTTTCTATTTAATGGAATATACCTGCTTAGTCAATGGCTTTTGAGAGGTCAAATTATGTTCCTCATGGAGGAAGGAAGACTTGACTGCAAAAGGATTACTGGAACTGAAGAAACCATACGGTTAAACAAAGAGTAGGAGACTGGGAACTGGAAGCCCCCAGGGATGGGAAATTAGATCTGGAATGGAATCCAGTATCCAAGGCAGATAACTCAGATGAGACCAATAGGGAGAACCATGCCTCCCGAGGCCAGAAAGGGGCAATGAGGATGACCGGGATCTTCAGGTGGCGAGCTTTCTCCAATACCTTGGGAATCAGTGGAGTAGGAAGATAAGCATAGAGGAGTCCCGGCAGCCAATCATGAATCAGAGCATCCCTGGGTGACTTCCCACTGGAGGGATTGGGGCAAAATAACTGCTGCATTTGTGGTTGACTTGGGAGGCAAAGAGATCACAGACAGTTGACCCAAACAGTCGAATATCTGACTTGTCACTGATGGATTCAGGGACCAGTCGCAGGGACTCAAGATGGACTGCTGGCCAGTATGTTGGGACTGCCAGGAATGTGAGTTGCAAGAAGAAAGCACCTGGAAGACATTGCCCATTCCCACACTCTCTCAACCTCTCTGCACAGGGTAAAAGACCATGTTCTCCCATGCTTGCTGATGTGCCAGACTACTGCCATACTGCCTGTTTGATTTGCTATGGTCCCTAAAGGGAGGCACTCCTGAAAGGCTTGCGACAATGAAAGGACTGCCCTCATCTCCAGGAAGTTTATGTGCAATTTGATCTCTATGGGGGACCACATGCCTTGAGCCATCCTGCCCTGAAAATGCCCCCCATCCTAACAGGGAGGCATCAGTGGTCACTGTGGCCTTGGGATGGGGAAGATAAAAGGGCCTGGCTAAAATTAGAACCAGAGTCTGAAGCCACCACCCAAGGTGATTTCTACACACCTGAGAATTCTTGATGGTCGACCTGGGGTGAATCTGAGCAGACCACTGAACTGCCAGGTCCACTGCAGAACTTGCATGTGACATCTGGCAAGAGAACTAATTGGATGGCAGCTGCCATCGAACCTAGCGTGTGTAGAACCAGATGGACTGATGGACACTAGCAGCAAGTGAGAGACCTGATCCTGAATAAGAACAACTCTGTTTAAGGGCAGTGCTGCAGTCTCCAATATGTCCAAATGAACCCAGATAAACTCCAAATTTTGGCATGAAAAAAGGCTGGACTTGGGCAAACTGACTGATTCCCAGATGGTGAAAGAGGTTGAGGGCTTAAGAGATAGTACACATCCTTGAGATCCACTGAGCACATCGAATCATCCTTGCGCAACAGAGGCAGAATGGACTCAACAGTGACCATCCAGAACTTGGACCTTTTGACTGACAGGTTCAGTTCGCTAAGGTCCAAAATGCAACGCAGGTCCCCAGTCTTTTCTGGCACCTTTAGCAGCACTGAAAGGGCTTCTCCGAGAAAGGTTCCCAGGAGCCCTAATTCTGCGGACCCCCCCTCTGCCTCTGGGGGGGGGCATCTACCATTGAATCTCTTACCCCAGGTTGCAGAAGAGGATTCTTGGGGAGCATCTTGGAAGGAGGACCAAGTCCTGTGGAACCAATGTTTCCTACTACCTCTCTGAGTCTTAGAAAAAGATTGTTGGGGAGTAGAAAACTTGATTCCCACCACAGACAGAGTCTTGCCCTTCTGCTCACTGCGCGTCAATGTTTCCTTGACGGACAGTCTGAACAAGGTCGAACCATCAAAGGGACTTTTAGTAAGATGCCTTGAAGGGTTCCACAAACCTGCAAAGCCGAAGCCAGGCATGCTGTCTAATGGCAATACCTATGCCAGCTGCTCAAGAGGTGGTCTCAGCCGCATTGGTGATCACCTCACTGAAACATAAGCCAGGGAAGTCAGAGTGGACAACTTGGGAGAAACCAGCTTAAGAAGCTCCAGAGGTAGCAACTCTAAGGGAGTGGTGAGTTCAGACACAAAATCCCTCAGAAGTCAGGTAAAATGTGCCATGTAGTTGGTTGCTCTCAGTCTAAAGGTAGCTGAGGTAAACACATGCTTTCCAAATCGGTCAATAACCCAATCCTCTCTATTCGGGGGATGAACCGAGGAGCTCTGTTCTTCTAGCTCCTTCTTGATAGTGGTGGCCACCAGAATGGCATCAACAGGGACACCCTTACTCCAAAAAGCCTCATCTTTGGGGGGACTGAGGAATTTCTCCATCTTTTTGGGTACCGGGTTCCACTGTGTCTGAGTCCTTCCAAGCCATGCCGATGATATGTACAGGTAGAAGATAGGCCCGTCCTGAAGGCCTTCAGAAACAGATTCCTCCGAAGATGGGGTGGAGAATGACCAAATACCTTTTTGCTTGAAAATTGTGAGGATGTCCCCAAAGGACACTTCCTCAGACGGCAGCCTGGGGGGACCAGTCTCCCTCCTCAAAATCCATGTCCTCTGAGAGAAACTCTCTAGGAGAGTCCAGGTGCCTCCTTTTACATGTTCTCTTCCAAGGGGTTCCTCCATGGTGGGCTCTGAGAAGGACTCAGAAGAGACAGGAACTCTAAGTAGGGCAGTGTCCATCTGAAGGTGCCCATGGCAGGGCTGACCCTGGAAGGATAATGAGGTCTCACCACCCAAAGATGAGAGGGGCTAGGGAGGACCAAGAGATGAAGGAGAGGTGACTGCCAAGCTGGGGAAGGTATGCTCTACCTCCTGGAAAGCCGATGAACTGGACAAGGCTCCCCTCTCCTCTCCCATGGCTGCAGCCACCCAGGAAGGCAGAATGGACCATGACACAGTACCAAAGGCCCCAGATGATATCGGCCCCCAGCTGTCGAGTGCTGAAGGTATCAGGGAAAGGGAATGGTCTGAAAACTCAGGACCCGAACCCACTCCCAGAGAACCCAGACCAGCCTCACGGGGATGAGGCACAGCTTGTTCCAAGGGCCACGGAAGAGAGCTGGTCAGGGACCCTCATGGAGTCTAGAAGGGAGGTATAGCAGACACAGACTGCCTCTCACTCGGAATGCTCTGGTCCTGATGCTCCAAAATGATATGGGATCGGAAGACGACAGTGGAGTCCTGTGGGTGGGGAAGGTCCCTTGGCCATCTGGGCAGGGGAAGACAACAAGCCTAACGCAATTTGAGCTTTGAGGAAGCTCATCATCCTATCCATATCTGGAAGATGCAGAGGAATGGCCCAACCAAGCTGGGGATCCTGCCTTGAATACAACATAGTTTCATAGTACAGTACTAGGCTATCTGCCCTGGGGCATTTGTAAGCCTAGCCATAGTGATGTGGCTTTTGCCACCCCATGAAATGGTACAAAAACGTACAGAATAAATCTAGAATACTGTGCCTTTGTCTAGTAGTGACACAATGAAGGTCCCCTTATATAATAGAATTAGTTTACTGTGCCCCTGTCTAGCAGTGACACAGATGTGACCCCTGGGGTAAACTTACGATCTCCCATCCACTCATCAAGATTTCTCTTGAAGAGAGTCAGTGAGGGGCTCTGCCTAATACGAACTGGGATCCTGTTGAGAATCGAACCGGCTACGGATATGTAGGAAGAGACTAAATAAAAGATAACAGAAAGACTGAGAAAATGGAAGCTCTTGTTTATGGCTATGGAAGGTACGATACAAGCAGTAAAAATGTTTTTCGTCCCTTTAATTTTATATATGGATCAACGCATAGTTTTATCAACCAGAGGAGAAGTTGTAAACAATAATACGGTGTGGAAGGAATTTTTGGGAAGGAAAGAGTTAAGTGATATAAACGGATCCTTCCAGTAGAATATATTGTTTCAGAATTACCTGATTTGAAGGGTATTTTAGATCTAAACAGTAAATGCTCATATACATATATAACACAAGCAAGTTGCAATTCAAAATGGAAATGTATGATGTATGTTTCTCTCAAGCCTATATTGGAGAAGAATTAATACGATGGGAATGTTTAGAATAGCATTCACTCTCAATGATACATTAAGCATTTATATATACATATTCATCTTTCCAAATTATGTGCATCAGATGTACATTTGACATTGTGGCTATTTGAGAGGTTGACGGTATTCTTTTTCCTGTCAGTATTATATAGTAATAATTTGTACCATGATACAACATGCCTTTCATAGGAATATTTCAGAAGTGTTAGGCGTTTTAGCATTTTGTCAACTTTAGATGGACATATATTTTCAAGTATGCATATATGTTGGTGTTTTATCTATTTTTCATATATTTTATACACACGTAGTATGTTTGTGTTTTTTAACTTTTTTAAGTCCAACTTTTTAATTTTGTACAATATCTAAGTTCATTATTTTAGGGTGATAATGGATTTGTATTCATTTAAATTGTTGTATGTGTTGGGTAAGACGAGCTATTTTGTCATTATTCATCATATATTATTTTTTATATATTTTTTATATACTTCGTTTTTTCAGTAGTGGATTTGTATTTTAAATATTGTTGGATTGTGGAGACTTGGATTTTGTACATATTTTTCGTAGGTAGAGCATTATGCAGATGTATACAGTTATACATAATGTTGAGCTGCTTTTTCCTGATATGAACAATGAGTTCAGACGAACAATACTATTATATGCTGGTATAGCTTTAAGAATTTAAAAGGCTAAATGTTTAACACGAGCCGGTATTTTGGCGCCAATTTTTAAATATAAGGCATACCAGCAATGCTAATAGTGTTCTGATAAAGCCCACCTAGTTGTGGGTGAAAGCGCTTAACCGTTTAATTTTGTTCTATATCAGTTTTTCATCGTTTTTTATTCTGTGGAATAAACATTTTTTCATACATAGAGGTGATCGGACATTTACTGATATTGTGGCAATTTTTTTTCCAGTTGAAATATGTGATGATGGAGGGGGTCAAGAAATAGAGTGTGGGATTTTGGATGCAGATCCTTAAGGAGAATAAAAGCAACCATACAGAATATAATTTTCTTAAAGCAACAGAAAGAAAGAAGCCCAACACAAGAATGGAGAAAGGAGATTTTGCCAGTAGGGATGACAGCAAGTAGGGGTACAGAAAATAGGCAAGACGGGCTGGAATTTACTGAAATAAATGTCAAAAGGACCAAGGGGTTGGGAGCATATAACTAGAGACAGAAAGGTAATGGAGTAGGATAAGGCCAAGATGACGTTTGGACTGCAGGCAAGAGACTGCCTTCCATAACAAGGACTGATGTCAGAGTATACACAAAGAAAAAGGGATAAGGAACCTTAAGTGCAAGACTTGCTCTGATGGGGTCCTTTAGATGAATCTAGAACAGAAGCTGCTGTTAAAGGGATAATTAGTATAGCATATAAAA
This sequence comes from Protopterus annectens, assembly GCF_019279795.1. Classification (NCBI taxonomy): domain Eukaryota; kingdom Metazoa; phylum Chordata; order Ceratodontiformes; family Protopteridae; genus Protopterus; species Protopterus annectens. Next base: position 830,572,560 of record NC_056747.1, read on the forward strand.
TATTGCTTGATAACTATAAGAATCAATCTGATGAGGTTAGAATAGAATGGGAGAGAGATTGGAAAAGAAATTTATAAGAGAACATGGAGGGCATATACATGGCTCCCAAATATGCAACAGAGTTAGGTTTAGTATCTTTGCTTGGAAGTGTTTACATAGTTATTTTCATACACAAAGCAGTCTTCACAGAAGTTTTCCTCACGTAGATAGCAAATGCTGGAGGTGTGATGGGGAAGAAAGAGGTTATTGGAAGCGTATTTTAGGAGTGTAATGAGTTGACAGATTTAAAAAATTCCCTACAGACTACTCAGTCAGAAATATTGGGTGGGTGGGGGGGGGGCGTGGCCAAGATGTTCACCGACTAGCAGCAGTTTCTTCCAGCTCTGCCAATTCTTCCTATTTCTGACAGGATTTTAACTTCAAAAATAATACATTTGGACTTTTTATGGCATTTCCTGACTTCTATCAACTTACTTGCGGATGATTTTAAAACATTATTTAATTTACATGAAATTTTCCTGTCAAAATCTTCAGATATCATATTACAACATCTCTGCCTGAAAGATGGGTTATAACAAGAATAACTCTTCATATTCTTCTATTAAGAAATAACTTATCTTTAACAACTCCTTACAAGAGATTCCATTGAAACTTGACAAAATGGACACAAAAATAGATGTCTCTGAACAGAAATGCTCAAAGCAGATGGCTTTAATTCATAAGGAATTACAACTTCAAAAGACTCCAATATCTGACATAGAACAATCTCTCACAGATGTGGATGGAAGGCTTCAAGAAGGAGAAAATAACAGAGTTTCTTCTGAAACAAAACACATCTCTTCAAAATAAAACAGATGGATTAGAAAACAGATCTCGCAGGAACAACCTACTGATTTTTGGTTTGCCAAGCAACATAAAAGGAAGTAACATGGTGAGTTTTTTAACTACATGGTTACCAACTGTCTTAAATCTTCCTGACGCCCTTTCATTTGGGATAGAATGGGCACACAGATCTATTGCTACACCTTCTAATAAAATCACTCCTAGATCTGTTATTGTGAAATTCATGTCTTTACAAGATAAAGTGCTACTATTGAAAACTGCATGGTCTAAGTCCCCCATAAAAATAAATGACAGTACTATACGTTTTGACAATGATTATTCTTCTGCAGTTATGGCTAAAAGAAAGCTCTTTTTACCTTTAATTAGGAACTAAAAAAGAGCCAAATAAAGGTACACCTTCTGTTCCCAGCCAGATGAACTATTTCTCACAGAGGGAATTAAAATCTTTGATGAACTTGACCCTGCTGTATCATATATTAAAACACACAAAATAATTGACAAACTTGAAGACATGGAATGGAACAGCCCTTCATTAAAGAGAATTGCAGAGACTAACTCTTGGAAATCCTAAGAAAAAAAAGAAGCTGCTCCAGGACAAAGAACTGTTTCATTTTACTATTTTTTTTTTCTTCAAGTCCTTTTAGATTTTCACGTTTCAGTTTTATCATTCTCAAAACTCATTTTACTATTATATCTTTGAATTATAAATTGCTTAATAAGGTATGTCCCAGAACAAAGTATTTCAGTTCGACTAAACTTTGAATGCTTGGTGGGCAGTTTAAAATAATTAGACAATTGTGCTTTTGGGAGGGGAGATTAAGAGGTGCAATGCGTTCATTTTGAATGTGCTAATATTAATGTAATATGAGCAGTTAGTTTCTATGCTGTGCAGTTGTTAGAACTGACTGCTGTAGCTGATGTCCGTTTGCTTTTATACATTGTATTTCATTTGTTGTCTTCGTTTGGGTTCAAGGATTTTTTTTTTTTTTTTTTGCTTTTAATAATGCTTTTGATGTGATAAATGTTGCGTGATGGCTTGTGTTAACTGTTTGGACAGTGTTTCAAGGTTTGCGAGCACTATACAGGCTCAATTCCGTTTTTTTTTTTTTGTGCATATTGAAAGCAACAAAAGTAAGCTTTAATTGGTACTGGAATGATGTCTTGAGCATTAGAACTTCTATTTTCAAAAGAAAACTGGTTTCTGCTCGCAAAGCTGCAAATACATCTCAGCAATGCGAACTCTGACCCCTGGAGGCAGGAACTGAATGGAACCTTCAAACGCTACTTGCAATACTCTTCACAGTGATCTTCATAATGATACAAGCTTTGAAGAAGCATGTAGGGAAAAGAAAACATAGAAATGGTGCTCTTTGTTGTTGGGGCAACAGTTATAAAGAGTGCATACAATATTAGAATGCACTCAATAGTGGGGAAGTAACCTTTTTATGTTACATTAGTTAAATGATGTTGATTCTTTACCAGCATGTTTGCTCATCCAATTAATTCTCTCTTTTTGTTTGTTAGTAAGCAATAGCCAAAGTAATATCATTGCATTATTTATTCATGTGCATAACGTCTCTTTTAAAGTACAGTACTATATATGTTTACTGATCTGTATTTTAATGCATTAGAGTAAAACAATGTAGAGCATTTCTTTTTGTGTTTCGTTTCCAAGGTGTGTGGTCCCTTAAGTTCAGTCAGAACATCTATAAGCATGTAAGGCAGTCAGAGACCATCATCACACATTACAGGGAATGATATAATCTGTTTTATTGGAAAAGCATCACTTTTAAAAAATTGTCGAGACAGGAATTTAACAGGACTTGCTTTCAGCATGGAAAGTCGATGAGTAAACACTCAAACATATAGTAACACTACTGATGTAAAGTAAGAAAGAAGAAATATGTCTTAGATGTATTCATTCATATTTTTGACTCTAAACTATACAACTGCCCTGTTTGGTATCCTTTTATGTTGTGTAAGCAGGTTATAGATATGCAACTGTTGGAGCATTTGGAAAAAATATGTCTTAGCTGTATGCATTCATATTTTTAATTCTAAACTGTAAAGCAGCCCTGCTTGGTACCCTTTTCTTTTCCATTCTACAGTTTGCTAAAACCAAGTGGGAATGTCCTGCAATACAAATATAACATTTTTTACTACTGTTTAAAAAAAAAAGAAAAGGGAAGGGAAAAAAAAAAATCGACATTATTAGGCAGAATACACGGATGTTTTATTGTCTTTTAAGAAAGGAAGGGAATGGATGACCTAGTAGAAACTGTTTTTATTTAATTTCTATTTACTTGCTAGTTCATCTTATCTAGTTAGAGACTGAGTATGTTACATTGTCTCAAAACATCTTTTAATATATATAAAAAAAGGAAGAATAGCGAGTGCAACAGTTTTGCTAATCACAATTTTGACCTATATACTTAATTTCATTCTGTTTGGGAAAGTATATAGCTAAACTAAAGAATAAGTGATGAAAGAAAAAATATAATTAGGAATTTATATAACTTCCTCTACATTTATTCTGTTTTTACCTGGTTTTGAACCAATTAAATACATGATCCAAAATTAGGCACCGGAGACCAGCAGTTCCAACACACAAGTGATTTAATGTTCAAACACAGCATAAGGAACACACATCCACAAATAAACACTGGTAATAACACTTCCCCTTACGTTTTCGTCTCATAGAACTTCATCAGATGAACTGAAAGATGAACATTAAATCACTTGTGTGTTAGAACTGCTGGTCTTCGGTGCCTAATTTTGGATTACTAGTTACATTTTGGACAATTTTACCACTTCTTTGCTGTTTAACCATTTAAATACATGCTTTGATTCCATGGTTGTATAGATTATATTCAATCATTAAAAGGTTGGAATGTGATTGGCTTACTTACAATTACTATATTTTATATATCTTCACATTATACATTATATTTATATTATTCTCTGACTAAGTTAACAGCTTTAAATTTAGGGTTATGTATGTTAGTTATTCTTTATATTCCTTTATAAGACACTTAATTACAAGCAGGGAATGAATATATTATCGATTTGCATAAGGAACTGAAATATATAACTGATCAGTAGAATAAGTGTTATTACTTTGCCTTAATATATATAGTAGTTTATCCACAAGCCATATGCTATTTTTCATTTTATGATGCATAGGACTTTTTATATATAAATATAAAAAAAAGTCTTAAGATTATATCAACATTTTAGACATGTCTTGTTTTGATTAATATAATCTTATCTTGCTATACATCCACTATACTCTAACAATTTTGTTCCATCCACAATATACTCAAATAATAATAAACACTTGATCCTTTCTATTAATGCTTTCCATGATAAGTATTATTTTCAAACTTTAAATGTATTGATGAGTTACATGCAAAATAATATTTCTTGCATTTTGTCACAAAATAATAATATTTATCATTTATTATGGTGGGAAGGAATTTACTGTTGTTGGTAAGAGGGTGGTTGACTCAAACAGTACCCTGTTTGAGTCAGGAGTTTTTTGAACTCCATGAAGGGGGTAATGGTGAACATAGTTGTAATTTCTGTGTATAGTTATTTATTTTTTGGTGTCTAATATTTCAAGAAGTTTAACTAATACATTAATCTTATATCATTTGGATCACAAATCTGTTAATTCCTACTTAATTACAGTAAGAATATATACATATACATACACATATAACCATCTAAAAGAGCATACCCTAGTATACATACTTATCCTTTAAAATGTCTTCATTAAAATGTATTTCTATTAATATTAATGGATTAAATAATGGCTGCATAAGGGGGAATTTATATAAATATCTTAATCTTTTCAATACTAATGTTTTTCTACAAGAAAAACATTTACTAAAGGAAGACATACACAGACTCAGTAATAGGAAATATTCTGTATTATCTAGTTCACATCAACAAAAAAAGAGGTAGTTATTTTATGGAACAATTCTCTCCCTTTTACTAGAATAATAAATACATACAGTGATGATAAAGGTATGCTATGTGCACCACTTTAGAATTGAATAAAAAAATATACGCATTCATTAATATAAATTGGATTCCTGGGATTTGTTCTCATACTGTCAAACAACTAGATCAAATAGTACACCTCTCAAAAGGAAACACCATATTCACTGGAGACTAACTGTATAATGAATTAAAAGGATTCTACTGCTTTTAGAAAGAGGATGATAACTTCACCTGCAAAAAATTAGACTAAATTTACTGAATCATTTCATTTTAGAGACATTAATGATTTTGCTGACTCAAAATCACTTTTTTATACACACTTCTCCCCAAGACATGGCACATACTCTAGGACTGATAGAATCTAAATCTCAAATCATCTAATAATATACAAAAAGTCAAAGTTCATTCATGCCCATTATCTGACCATAATGCAATAGCATTTGAACTGTCCCAGCATTCAGATTATATCCCTCAAATTAGAATACCACCATATTTGACTACTTTAACCGATTTTAAAGATTTTATTGTTTCTGAAACTAAGAATTTTATTAATATTAATACAACTGAAGGTACATCTGTTTTATATATATATGGGATGCTCAAAGCATATTTATACAGGAGAAAAATTAATTGGTACAGTAACAAACAAAAACTTTGGGAAAAAGAAATAAAAGTTCTACAAGAAAAAAATTATTCTGTTAAATTATAAAAACAAATAACTAAATTCAAAAGAACTGAGGAAATGAATACCTTAAATAATAAATATTTAGAAATCCTCAATCATAAGACCAAAATTAGTTTAGAGAGATTTAAATTTATAATTTTTTTCTACTAATCCTAAATCATTAAAGAGATTAGCCACCAAAACTAAGAGGTTAAATAAGATGCATCATATTAGAGAGATATTTTCTGGAAAAAAAGAGAGGTTGGTATCAGATCTGGGAGATATATTAATGGAATTTATAAATCATTTTACCAAGATTAATCAAAATTCAAACGTATTAGACTCTAAAATGAAGATAAATTCCTTTATTAAAAGCTATACTAAAAATAAATTGGAACAGCAAGTTAATGCATTAGATAAACCCATCTCGTTATCTGAGATCAAAAATCAAATTAATATTTTAAAACAAAATAAGGCTCCTGGTAATGACAGAATCATCCCAGAGATATACAAATTATTTCCTAAAGAGTCACTTTTCTTACTACATCAAGCTTTCTCCCCAATGTCAAGGACTGTTTACAATCCTTTCCTCTTGGAAATGTACACTCATCTCTCCTATTCTGAAAACAGATAAGGACCCCTCTAAATGCTCTTCATATGGGCCAATATCACTCTTAAATATTAATTATAAAATATGTATGTCCATTTACACCAATAGACGTAAGAAATTCCTCCCTGGATTAATTAATGAAGATCAAACAGGTTTTATTTTAAATAGAAACACATGTTACACAGTGTTAAAAGATTAACCATTATTGACCATGCAACAGAATCAAAGAAGAATCTAACCTTAAGTCTAGATATAAACTGCAGCTTTGATTCAGTTAACTGGGATAATCTATTTCTTACTTTAAAAACATATATAATTTTTCTGATAACTTAATTTAATCTCTCACTTATATAATGGTAGCTATACATATATTAAGATTGGTTCATTTTTATCAGAAAATATCCCATTTCGTAAAGGAACTAAACAGGGCTGTCCCCTCTCTCCTTTACTATTCATTATCCTAATGGAGCCTCTAGCCTACTATATAAGAATGAATCCAAATATTAAGGGACTTAATCTAAATTCAGAGATAATTTAAAAGTACAACTCTTTGCTGATGATCTTCTTCTAACTATTGAGGGAACAAATAAAACTCTGTATTTGATTTTATGGAACTGATGCAAAAAAAACACAGGTTTAATTTTTAATGATAAAACAAAAATACTTCCTATCACCTCTAATACTAATTATTGGAATCATAAGTATACTATATATTTAGTTAATGCAGAGGGTTTAGAATATTTAGGCATCATATTAACAAATATAATAAATATAATAAAAACAAATTACTCTAACTGCAACTCCTCTATCAATAACGTAATAAATGGAAACTTTTTTCACAATGGAAGAAAAACTTTCAATTATCAAAATGATCATTCTACCTAAAATTCTTTACATAATTCAATATACTTCATTAATCCCCCCCCAAAAAAATTAAAGAATTTAACACAATGATTTTGAAATTTTTATGGCAACCAAATAAACCTAGAATATCTATTGCAAATCATATGAGGGATTGGTCTTTAGGGGGTATAAGCCTTCCAGACTTAGAATTATACTCTCTTTCATCAGTAATTAAGACTTCCCTACTGTTGTTAAATGAGAGTTATTCAGCAAAATGAAAGAAATTTCAAGACACTAATGACAGAACCAATACCAGTAAACTCTTAATTATAAATAACCCATTTATATGGATATTTACAGAGTATTTTTCTCTCAATACACTTCCCAGTTATACATCTCATTATATGAAGCTCTTATTAAAAGATTTTCGAAATTATATATACAAAAACATGATGTACAAATACTGGATATTCATTCTATTCCCTATCGCATTCACAAAAGACATTGTCACATCCAATTTGACTAATATTCTCCCATTAAAGGAAAAAAAACTACATTTTTCGTTCCAATTTTTACAAGATAATTTAATTACACTACAACATCTAATTATAGATTTTGAATTAAACAGTTTTGATTGGTTACAACTTAAATCTCTTAGAACTTTTTTAACAAAATTAATTTCCACAAAATTCAAGATCTCCAATTCCTAAATTAATAAAACTTTTCACCTCTTTTATTCAACAAAACACAACCATTAAATCTAAACTATCAATAATATGTAAAAATAATTAATATAGAAACAAAAAATATTCCTGATAGTTACTGGACTCAATGTCACAACCAATAGGATTCCTACTGAATAACATAAAAAAAATAACATTGGAATCATCCAAACTAACTACCTCATCTTTAAGATGGAGAATATATACTTGGAAATTTATGAATAGAGCTTTTTTCACACCACATAAATTAGAATTGATTACCAAAGATATGGTATTGTGCTGGAGATGTAAATCAGATTCTAAACCTGACTGGTCACACGTGTTCTATGATTGTGTAGTCTTAAAGACATTTGGGAAAAAATAAACAATCTTCTTCAAGCACTTTTTGCAGAAAGATTTGTCTTGACCAAATCTTTGGTTTTATTCAATACTCCAATCCCTTCTTGTATTAGGGAAATCAGATGTCCTCTTTTATGGTCTGTGTCAGCAGCAGCTAGGAAAACTAAGTAAAAATTGGAAATCTGAACATGCACCTTCATTTGCAGAATTCAAAAATATTCTTACTGAAGTCTGCTGTTTAGAAATGTTGACCATTAAGCCAAGAACTACTAGAACATCCTATTCATATACTATGTGGTCCAATCTAGAGAATATTCTAAACAAAGATCTCTATTTTGTTTAATGTAACATTATGTTTTTCTTTCTTTTTTATGATATATTGTAATACTGTATTATTCAGACACTATGTATATACTTTGTTTCCTTTTACTATTATGTTTTCTTGTTTTAACTAATAATTTCTTCTTTTAATACATGTAAACAACTTGTATTGTTATGAAACATAAGCAAATGGCTGTGACTAAGGACAAACATACAAACTATGTACATCTTCAAAAAATGAAGTTTAAGCCTCCTGATAGGAACTGCCACCACAAATTGACAGCTGTGCCCACAAATGTGGGTCTATGTTATATATTTGAACTTCCAAAATGTCAAATACTGTACATTCGAGACCATATGGTTGATATTTGAAAGTTCGAATATATAACAAAAAAAAAAAAAAAGAAAGAAAAACATACCTTAACAGTGCGAGCAGGGGTGCTTGCCCCCTTCACCCCCCTACTTAAATATACCAACTCTGAGACCACACTTCAGTGCAGAAAAGGGAAATTCTCCTTATTCTGCACCGTACAACGCCGTTAAAGTCAACCTTCGAACACTTGAAATGTCGATCATATGGTCTCGACCATATGACGTTCGACATTTCAAGTGTTCGGTTATTTGACATAAACCCACAAATGTTACCTAACCTAAAATTAAGGTTACCCATGCTAAAGAGCTTGTTACAGCCCTTGCGCCCACTTACACTGACTGCTGTCTGTTCCTTTATCTCTATTCTCCTCTCCGATATGAAAAACAGCTTGTATGATTTCAGAAAACTAACTTTTAGCCTTAAGAAAAAATGTACCATCTTTAAATAAAAACTGAAATTATTGGAAGTGAATAGGAGATAGCAGCTTCCCTAGCAGCCTTTAAATAGAACAGTGTATAATTTTAAACGTTATGTTTTTGCCCTTATACCTTGATGTTTTGCATTTCCGTAAGCAAACAATACTCAGAACTCTCTAGATTGTTTGCACCAAATGAGAATGTGTTGGTTTGGTTTGTTTTTATTTATATAAATGTAAGATTGTTTATGTAATGCTTGATAATTTAATAAAGATGCTTCTTGTTTAAAAAAAACATGCTTCCTCCTAGAGGCAGCTCGTTCCCATGGAACTATAACAGAATGTACAACTGCCTTCAGCTGCAGACCTCAACCTACTGAACATTTCTTAAAGGAAGCAAAAGCCAGTATCATCCATTGCAATATGCAAGAAACTTAGCAGTTCTCATGGTATTCATAACTTTGTCCAATTTTTTAAGCCTACTTGGTTACAGAAAACACTCGTTTTTACATCAAGCCAAGGGCATTAATCCAGCCACCTATGCAAAAATAAGAAAAAAATCTCAGCTCTACGTACAATATAATCTGTGCATTTTTATTCCCCATCCCCAATCCAACAACCCGAGATTACAACATAAAACATTTGTTTCTGTCCAGCCTTTATTCTCTTTTTACATTCAAAAACATCAAACACCAGGCTCACATAGTGCCAACACTCACATCAGGGACCCAAATCTGTAGGACCTACTGGAAATTTCAACAAGAGCAAAGTTCTAACAGGAAAACTTCCTGAATAACTACAAAGAGAACCCTTTATAACCAATTTTATTTTAAACACTATTTATAAGGAATGGTTAAGCATGTTTGTCCTCCATTATTACACTCCATTCTTCACCAACCCCTAATGTGTCCATCTCTGGCAAACCTCATTTCCCCATATATCTCCAACTGTGACCTATGTAGCTCCGAACTCTTGCTGCAAATTTCTAAATCCAACAAATCCAATGGCAAAATACTTTATAATTACTCAATCTCCTCTGCCTGAAGTGAACTCCTTCTCCATATACTCTCTCTTAACACTAACTGTTTTAAAATAGCTGTAAAGGAATTTCTGCTCAACTCCTGGATTTGCTCATGTAAAGACCTTGTCACTATCTCTGCTATTAACCTAATTCTTCATAATTCCATTGCTGTCCACTCATTCTAATTTCCCTTACCTTCCGTGTCACTTAACCTATTGCACATTCTACTCCTAGCCATTCCTCCAGTAAAATTCACCAGATGTCCTACTTCTGTTACTCCTCATCCACCCCAACCTTCTTTTATAGCCTAGCATAATTCGATACTTTGCTGACCTTGTTCCATAACTTCTCTTTCAATCCATCTCTCATCACATTTATTTTTATATTTTGTCCTTTGATATTATTACTGTATGTCTCCTATATTGTATGATGCTGTAGTTTACTTAATTTTCAACATTATTTGCTGTTTGACAATGCTTTGTGCTTCCTACTTTATGCAACCTGGAGGTTTTCTCCTTGGGTCTCTGCTGAAAAAGGGCATGTTTGCCCAGCCAGACTAACCTGGTTAACAAATGTCAAATAAAGTAAATAAATAAATTAAATTATCAGGACTTCATCACAATAGTTTCAAAAGTAAGATAAGCAAACAGTTTAACATAGATTATATGGTTAAAACTCAGTCAATTATGAAAAAGGCACAGTAACAAACTTAAATTACATGAATTACTTTTACAAAAAGACCAATACAAATTACTTTATACCAATAAAAAACAAAATAAGTTTAAAACTCAACGTATTTGCATATAAAATTCATAAAAACAGTATATTTGAACAAAGTAAACATTAAATAACCAAAAACAAAAGCCATTCAAAGCTAAGCAGCCTCAAGTTTCAGAATAGGGGAAATGGATATATATTCCTTTAAACCATTATCAATAGATGCATTATATTTTAATTGCCATAACAACTCTCTTATTTCTATAACCTTGTCTCCCAAGAACCTCCTCTGCTGTCCGTTTTTCCCACATAATAATACAAACACGTTTGACATATAGCTATGCAAACCACCCCTCTTACTGGCACAATTACCATCACTCAAGATTATCCTGGTGGGCGGATTTCCTACAAAGTACAGTTTTGTACCTACCATAAATGTAGATATCTGATAGATATGCAACTACAGTCCTGACATATGGGTTGTCCTGCCTCAGGCAGCCCTACGGTCGGCCAGATTCCAAAGTCTGGGTCCAGCGTCGGCCGATGTCGCCTCCTCCCCGACGTCAGAGCGGCTGGAGTATAAAGGCATCAGCTGACGCCATCTTCTTTAGTGTTTCTTGCCCCAGATGCCAGGTGCCCTCCAAGGAAAGCTAAATTTTGTGAATGGATAAAGAGATAAAGCCAGACATGCACAACAGTAATAAACAGATACACCATAATATATATATATAACCCCAGCTGATAGGTAAGGGGTGAAAGGACCCAAAAGGGTAAAAACAGAGGGGTAGGAGGGAGGGAAAACCTGACTGCAGTTGCATATCTATCTGACATCTACATTTATGGTAGGTACAAAACTGTACTATGTCCTTCAAGAATGCAACTGCAGTCCTGACATATGGGTTGAATACCATAGCCAAGCTGGGGGTGGTAGGACTAAGCAAGAGATGGTGTAGCTAGAAGGCCCTGCAGGACTGCCGAAGCAAAGCCTGCTTGGGATCTGGAGTATAATGGCAGGTTTAGTGTTTGGTAAATGTATGCACGGAGCTCCATGTAGCAGCCTCTAGAATATCTTTTGTAGCCACTCCTCTTAGAAAAGCTGTGGATGTGGCCATAGCTCTGGTGGAGTGTAGTCTAATATTAGCTGGCACACTTTTTCCATGAAAAGAATAACAGAATTTGATGCAGTGTCCAATCCATTTTGAGATAGTTTGCTTGGTGACTGCTTTTCCTTGCACCCCAGCAGCATAGGCTACAAACAGTTGGTCAGACTTCCTGGTGGACTTTGTCCTGTCCAAGTAGTAGCGTAGTTGTCTGTGAATGTCTAAAGTATGCAGCAGCTTTTCCCCTTTATTTTGAGGGTTAGGGAAGAAAGTAGGCAGGTGAATTGCTTGGTTTAGAGACACTCTGGGTATCACCTTAGGCATGAATGAAGGATTGGTCCTAAGGGAAACTCTGTCCTGATGAAAGATGAGAAAAGGATGAACTGCCATGAGGGCCTGTATCTCAGAGACTCTTCTTGCTGAGGTGACTGCCAAAAGGAAAACCGTTTTCCAAGAGAGAAATTGCATTTCTGAAGATGCTGCTGGTTCAAAAGGAGGAAGAGTTAATTTTTCCAAGACGTAATTGAGGTCCCATGCAGGAATTGGTTGCTTCCTTGGAGGTTTGATATTCTTTATGCCTCTTAGAAGCTGTCTTAGCAAGGGATGCGAAAACACAGGTGGATCACAGTTGTAATGTGCTGAGATAGCTGAAGCGTGGATTTTGATGGAAGAGTATGAGAGGCCACTGTGAAACATTTTTACCAAGTATTCTAATATCTGAGGTATGTTCAGCAGTGATGCATCCTGGCCCTTGTTGACATTCCAGATGGTGAATCTCTTCCATTTGGCCGAATAGGTTTTTCTGGTGGAGGGTCTGCGTGCCTCCAGCAAAATTTCCTGAACTTTTTCGGAGAGGGAGTCATGGGTCTGAGTCATGGAACTCTCCAAGCTGTCAACTTTAAGGTTTGCAGGTTCTGATGAACAGTCTTGTAACTGTGTTGAGTCAGGAGCAGAGGCCATTGAGGTAAGGGCCACGGTTTGGTGTGAGTTATGCTCAGTAGTAGTGGATACTAGTGTTGCCTTGGCCAGTCTGGAGCTATCAAGATTACTCTTGGTTGTTCTGCCTTGATCTTCAGTAACACCTTGGTGAGCAAAGGTAGCGGAGGGAATGCATAAATTGTTAGTGCATTCCAGCTGAAGGAAAGAGCATCCATTCTCCAAGCTAGAGGATGGTGTATCCTTGTGCAGAACCTTTCCACGTGATGATTGAGATGAGATGCAAAGAGGTCTATGTCTGGTCTTCCCCATGCAGATGCTATTTGTGAAAAAATGCGTGGGTGTAGCATCCATTCGTGTGGATCCAAGAAATTTCTGCTCAATCTGTCTGCCAGAACATTGTCCTTGCCCGGAACAAACTGGGATTGCAAGTAGATGTTCAGTTTCAGGGACTTTTCCCAAAGAATCAGTGTTAGTCTGCAGAGGGGGTAGGAATGAGTGCCCCCTTGTTTGTTTATGTACCACATGACAGTGGTGTTGTCTGTCCTTATTAGTAGATGACCTTGCTGAAGAGAATCTCCAAAGGCTTCTATTGCATGTATCACTGCCAACATCTCTTTTTGATTTATGTGCTGATGCATCTCCATGGGAGTCCATTGCCCTTGAATGCATCTGCCGTCCATGTGCGCCCCCCCCATCCATGGTCTGAGGCGTTTGTTGTAATTGTTTGACTTGTAGGAGGTTTGTTGAAAGGCATGCCTTCGTTTAAGTGACTTGCTTGAGCCCACCACAAAAATTCCCTTTGCAGGCATGGTATGAGTGGTATTATGTCTTCTAGGTTGTGGCTGTGTTGCGACCACAAGCTTTTTAGGTACCATTGCAGCTTTCTCATGTGTAGTCTTGCCAGAGGGATTAGAAGAATGCAAGATGCCATGAATCCCAGGGCCTGCAGGGTCTTCCTTGCGGTCAGGTGGGTTAATTTTGCTAGGCCTTTGAAGTAAGCTGTTAAATGCTCTTGTTTCTCCTCTGGGAGGAAAGCCATTTGTAGCTGTGTGTCCAGTTTTGCTCCTAGAAAAATAATCTGTTGGGATGGCAGTAGTCTTGATTTTTGAATGTTGACTGTGTATCCCAAAGCCTGCAGCAACTGAATGACGTATTCCAAATGTTTTAGCAAGGTCTGTTTGCTGTCTGCTTGTATTAGGCAGTCGTCCAGGAAAGGGTATATTTGAATCCCCTGGAGTCTGCAATGTGCCACTACTGATGCCAGGCATTTTGTGAATACTCTGGGCACAGTAGATAAGCCAAACGGCAATGCTGAGAATTGATAGTGCTCTGTTCCTGCAAGAAATCTGAGGTATCTTCTGCAACTGTGTCTGATCGGGACATGCAGGTATGCCTCCTTGAGGTCCAGAGTAACCAGCCAAGACCCCTTGCCCAGCATGGGAAGAAGTTGCTGTAACGTCAGCATCTTGAATTTTGGCACCATGAGAAAAGTATTTAGAACGGACAAGTCCAATATAGGCCTCCATTGTTTTTCTTTTCTTGGAACAAGGAACAGTCTTGAATAAAATCCATGGCCTTGTTCCTGAGGAGGAACCTTCTCTATTGCTTTTATTTGTAACAGCTTTGAGTCTTCCATGAGTGCCTCTACCCTTTGATTTTGTGGCAGGTTTGGCATGTCTTGTCCTGTTGGTAAGGTATGAAAGTGGAACCTGTAACCTCTGTCTATTATGTCCAGAATCCAATTGTCCTTTGTTATAATGTGCCAGTTTTTTGAGAATAGAGACAATTTTCCGCCTAGGGGTGCTTCTCTTTGAGCTTTGGTAGGTGGAGTGAAAGGTAAGTCATTGTGATTGCCCCTGAGGTGCAGGTGAACTACCTGTGCCACTTCTCTGATTTTGTGGTTGCCATTGGCGCCCCATGTAGGAGCCTCGGTATTGCCCTCTACCTCGAGCAAGCCTGTTCTTTCCCCTTTGAAACTTTTCAGAGTCTGGAAAGGACCAATTCTTTGAAGGCCAATTCCTGCTGAACCTTGGTGGCTGAACCTGAAGGAAATCCTTTACTGTCTGCACTGATTTTGCCTTCTCCTCAATGGATTTCAACACATCCTGAGCATTAGTACCAAAAAGCTTCTGTTTATCCAGAGGTGCATCCAGGAGCTTTACTTTAACATGATCTGGCAGTGGCTGTTCTTTCAACCAAGCATGTCTACGAATAACAACCCCTGTCATAGCTGCCCTACATGAAGCCTCCAATGCATCATAACCACACTGTAAAAAAGGATTACTAACCTGCTGGGTGTTATGAACCAAATCCTGCAATGCCTTTCTATCTATAGGCTCAGGAGAGGCTATCTTTTTCTGCAAATCATCCAGTAAGAAATCCTGGTATTGAAACATATGAAAAAGGCAGTTAAGTGACCTCATGGCAAGGGTGGAAGAGGTATAAACTTTTTTACCCCATCTCTCCAGGGACCTTGCTTCCCTGTCAGCTGGCAGTGGGTTCTTGGCTGAGGAGGTAGCCACTCCTTTGCGGCCCTGTGAAATAGTTTCTAGATCCACAGCGTGGGCCTTAAAGAGATGCTTGTGAGTGTCAGGGACCCTGTAATATCTGTCTGGCTTGACAGGAGCAGGAGGGAGTGAATCAGGGGAAACACTGGAGTCGGAGAAAACATCATCCAGGACATCCAAAACTGGAGGGATAGCTAAAGGCCTGTGCTGGGGTAACTTAAGGAAGGTACATAGCCTTTTCCTAGAATCAGAAAATTCCTGACCCTGCCACTTAAAATGTTCCCTCATGGAGTGGAGGACTTCACCAAAAGAAAAATCCTCTGGAGGAGAGGCAGAGGGAATAGATTCCTCAGCATCAGAGTCCTCATAGGCCTGGAAGGATTCTTCTTGGGTATCTGAATGCTCTGAATCCTCAGAGGCTTCATCTGAAGAGAGGTTGTCTGTCTGCTCAGTTCTAGGCCCTTTTTCTGCAGGCGGCTGAGAACCTCTGTCTGGGTGAAGCTGAGACCCCCTGATAAGCGAAATTAAATCTGCAGCCAGAGACATGATTTGTTTGTCAGAAGAAGGGGCCTGAGAAGTAGGCTTAGGATGGGCCTTGGCCTGGCTGGCGGCCTTAGCACATGCAAAGGCCTTGATTGACATGGATACAGGAGGCCTAGCTGCCCCACATGCTGGGGTAACTTTGTCCACGGGAATGGTGTCGGGTAGATCCAGGACTTCGGTTTCCGGAGGAAAATCCACAACCGGCACCGGAGTAGTCTCCGGGACCGAGGAAAGAGGTAACGTGGTGTTGTCGGCCTGGAGCGGTTGAATTACCGCTTCCGAAGGGATCGAAGCACTCGCGGAGGGCTTAGGCGTAATATCGGTGGAAGTTGCTGGCCGAGGATGTTGGTCCCGGTCCTTTCGTTTTTTGGTAGTTTGTGCTGTCGGTTGTTCCGACGGCATGTTGTAAGCGTAGGATTCGCCAAAAAAGTCTTCGGCAAACTCTGCCCGGCGCCTGAGAGTGCACTTATTAAAGCAAGCACAGGCCGAGATGTCGTGGTCTGGGCCCAGGCAAGGGAGGCAGTAAGAATGGAAGTCCTTATGAGGTATTTGTTTACCACAAGACAAACAATTATTAACTTTCTCAAATTGTTCTGACATCGGCTGAGGCAAGAAAAAATGTTCCCCAACGGGGTACTTAGCTTTAGATGACTTCGGTAACTGAAACACAGGAGCTGGCTGACCGACCGGCACTTGCGAACTGCTTCTGCTTCGGGCACGCGTGGCAAGAAAGACTGAAGAAGATGGTGTCGGCTGATGCCTTTATACTCCAGCCGCTCTGACGTCGGGGAGGAGGCGACATCGGCTGACGCCAGACCCAGACTTTGGAATCTGGCCGACCGAAGGGCTGCCTGAGGCACGACAACCCATATGTCAGGACTGCAGTTGCATTCTTGAAGGACATCTACTCCTGTCTCCTCCAAAATGTAACTACACTGGTTAAATGAGCCACACTTCTTTCCTTTACAGTGGCAATGTTTTGATGTTCAAACATTTGTTTTAAGTTTTTTTCCCATTTTAAACAAAAAGGTTGGTGTCATACCTAAAGCCTTGTAAATGGATTCATCAATCTTAAAAATACCACATTTGGTATACCTAAAGTACACAAGGAAATTAGGTGCTCACCTTATTTAATTGCAACGGCAAACAATTTTAAAACTTACCTTCTAACAATATATGTTGACAGAATATGAAGAGACAGTCAATAAAACCAGTAGATCATATTTTAAAGGACTCCTGGGATTTCAATACCAAACTTAACATTTTTTTTAGCAATTCCATTAGTTTTTCCACTGTAGATGTAGATCTTTTTACCTGTATACATCACCCAACAGGCTTGGAGTTGTTCCACAAGGCCATCACTGAATTAACACAATTAGATGGCCCGATTATTAATTTGGTTAGTGAACTGATAAACTAATTTTATTTAACAACTTTACAGTATTTGAGGGAGAGTATTACAGGCAGGTGAAAGGTGCAGCAATGGGTGCAAGTTGTGCACCTACATAAGCTAATCTAGTCTTCTATGGTTAGGATAAGACTTGTTTTGGAAACCCCTTATTCCGAGAAGTGGTATACACATTTGCAATTTTTGGATGATAATTTTATTTTATGGAAGAAACTTGACTTTAATAGTCATTCAAACTTTGTACCCTATATAAATACCACCACCCTCTATGTCCTTCACGGGCCACCACTCTATAGATTCCATAGATTATTTAGATGTAACAATTTTAAGGATACCTCTAAAGGCTGCTTTCACTCAAATCTTTTTTAGAAAATCTACTTTTTCTAATAGCTACCTTGATTATCACAGTTGTTACCCAAAATATGTTAAATACTTTCAAAGGGCAACTGGTTAGAGCAACTTTGATGTGTTCCAATTTCCATTACTTCAAAAAAGTAGAGTTTGTGACCAAGATGTTTTTAGATAGAGGGTATCCATCAGTTGTTGCAACATTAATTATGAAGTTACCTAATGAAAGGGCACTAGATATACAGCATTGTTAGAACAAAATAACCAAACGCAACCCCTGTCAAACAATGAGTTACCCCATTTGTAACGCACTTAAGGTTAACTTTTCACACTTTTTAGTTGTGGATTATACTGGATTTGTGAATAACACAAAAGATATTATAAAAAAAACTGGAATATCTTTAAGACTGATGAATCCATCTATAAGGCTTTAGTCACAACACCCACCTTGCGTTTAACATGGTTAAAAATTAACAAATATATGAATGCCAAAATATTATTACTATAAAGGAAATACACAAAAGTACAAGGAAGTGTGGCTCATGTAACCAGTGTAGTTACATTCTGTAGGAGACTGACGTTGGGGGAAATTCACCCACTAGGATAATCTTGGATGATGGTAATTGTGCCACTAAGGGTGTGGTCTACATAGCTATACGTCAAAAGTGTTCATGTTATGTGGGAAAAACAGAGTGTCAGTTCTGAAAAAGAATTTAGGAGCACTTGGATGTTATTACTAAAGGCAACACAAATAATTCACTGTGCAGGCATGTCCAGATTTGTGACAAATTCCAAAAGTGTATTTTTGGTACGATAGAAACAGTACCTTTGGACAAAAGAGGAGGCTACTGGGAGACAAAATTAGAAATGAGGGAGTTATGGCAATTAAAATTGAATGCCTCTAATGAGAAGTTTAAATGAATATATATGCACTGACCCTGTTCTGAAACAGAGGGCTACTCAACTTTGAATGGCTTTTGTATTTGGTTACTATTTACTTTTGTTCAAATATCCTGTTTCAATGAATTTTATATGCAAATACTTTTGATGAGTTTTAAACATTTTGTTTTTATTAGCATAAAGTAATTTGTAATGAAGTCTTTTTATACAAGTAACCATAAGCAAAACACCTGTTTGCTGCAATATCTTTATCACATACATCAGTGAGAAGATGGACCACGACCCCCACATTTAAGATTTCCCTGACTAGATACTACACAACTGTGCTTTACTATATAACGAGGTTTATACCACAAAATGTTTTAAACAAATATCACTAAGAGCAAAAATTGTTTTATTTAGATCCTAGTGTCCTTCTAAACATTCATTACAAAGTAGGGTATATGCCTCAAGGTCCAACCACAAGTTTTACAAAGTCAACAAAAGTCCAATCTTTCTCATCCACTTTTTCTTGTAAAGCCATATTTCACAAATGTGATTGCTGCTTTATAATCTCACATTTATTCGCTAATTTTAGTGTTGCTGGTCTTCTTCCTGTTCATCTCCATCTTCCAACACCAGACTCTAGTTCAAGTTCAAGATGCTCCTGATTTTCCTAAATCAACTCCTGTGCTTTTTTTTGTCACTCCAGCATTTTCTTTTGAAACACTGGAAAAAGCGTCACTGGCAAAGTCTCTCTATAAGGGTTATTGTCAGAAGAATAAGAAGCAGAGTCTCCTTCTGTCTGATGGCTCACTTTAATGAACTTTTGTATTTCCTCCTTAGGCTGTTCAGCATCAAATGATGTCTTCAATCGTCCAGGAAAAAAATATTCTGAAGACAAGTGGATACAGCAGCTAGAATATCTCACCTGCCTCTCACTGTTCCCTGACTGATGGGATGAATTTGCTTTTCTTCTGCCAGGTGTACAGAGAAAAATCATTTTCCAAAAATACTCTACTAGCCCCAGTTTTTAATACTTTTTCTTCTGCCACGGGATCATCTCTTTCTGCTGGTATGATTGCATCTTTACTAATAAAGGTCTTGGATGCTTTCTCGTGGCCAGATTTGGGGTATACACTTGATGTACCTTTCAATTAACAAATCCTGCTGTGGAAAACCAGTCCAGTTGCTTATTTGTGCTTTTGCAAAATTAAATTTCCTTCCAGTTTCTCTAGTACAGCAAAAAATCGCAGGTTTTCTCTGGGTTTTTGATGCAGCTCTTCCTAAAGACTTGTACTCAGCCAGCCTTTTCTTCATTTCAACCTCTGATTTTTGCAGTTTTTTCAGTTCATATGAATAGCTAGTTAAAGCGTCTTCTATTTTTTCTAGCCTTTTATTTGAGTTGATATAATCCTTCAGTGTTTCATTTATTTTAATTAGCTCTGAGTACATTTGATTTATTCTTCCTCTAAATTCCTGGAAGCCATCTCTTGTACCAAAGCTGGAGCTTGAAAAGCTTTTGCTGAACAGCTGCAGGATTCTTCCAAGCTGGCAGAATTAATAGTTGTTATTTCTCAGTTTATTTTTCACACTGGGAGAACTGAAATTAAGCTGTTGATCAGTGTGCAGTCATTTGGGAAGTCCCAAGGATATGATTTTTTTTTGAGCTGGGACACAGGATATGAACTGTCAAGATACTAAGGCCCAAGTATGTTTAATTCTGTTGGCTGCCAAAAAAGCAACTACTAGAAAATGGAAATCAAAAAGTCTGTATCAACAGCATTTGCAGTACCAAATATGAGACAGACAGAAAACTGGAAGAGGGATCTTTGTAATTTGCTCCTTCCCTATTGTACTGATAATTGCAAAGAAAGAAAAAGTTGTATGATATATGATGTATGTAAATGGAAAAATGGTAATATAATTGCCTTTCTTTTCTGTTAATATATGTTTTTCTTACGTGTTAAGGGATAATGTAATAAAGGTGTTAAAAAAAGATTTGGAAGAGGTGGAGAAAAGATGAGCAGGAAGAATGGATGGATGAAAGACAGGGTATCCAGGAACTCACATCTCCACAAATGAAACAGTCCCACTAACACAACAACCATGGATCTAAATCTACTTCAGCAGATAAACTAAATATGGTGGAGATGTGCAATTATCATGCAATGTTTAGCCGTTCTCTGCAACAAACTTCTACTCAAAATTAAGCAATGTGACACACTATCTTCTGTTCAAAAACTAGTTACCCTGGTATGACTCACCTGTTCCTCCTTGAAAAAGGAGTGGGGGGGGTTACAGTTAAGTGCAAGTGGCCACAGGGCCTATTTGCTGCATATTTTCTACTATTCTAGGTTAAATGCACCCAAGAGGCATTCTAGATAGGAAAGCTGTCGCTTCTGCCATTAAATGGCTGCACTGTAAATGTGAACTTGAAAATTTCCGGAAAAAAAGGAGTAAGTTAGCTGTAATTCACAAACACACAACAGTCCATGTTTGAGGAGGTGCAAAGGGTGCACTCAAGAGGGCTGGAGAGAAAATACTTGAGGTAACTATGCATGCAAGGTATCAAAAACCTCTTTCAAAAGGCAAGATTGCCAGATACGGGGCTACTTGGTGGGTGGGGTGCTAATTTTCACAAATATTCTTTTTTTATTAAGACAAAACAAATATGTTTGTAAAAAATGTTGGAAAACCTTTATACTAAGCAGTGAAACACATCAGAGTACTATAGGGACAAAGGAGAAATCTTTTTCAGAACTAAAGACATGGCAATTGTTGCCACAAATAAAAAGTTCTCTTGCACTAGACAATGTACATTGTAGTTTCCTACAGTAAAGCAAGGAAAACTTTGACTAAATCCCAATCATTGTCTTCAGTATTTATCTGCACCTTCTACAGCATTCCCTTGTTCTGTAAACAAACTGTCACACTTGTTTGAACTGTATAAACAATCGTAATATATCGTCAACTATATTTAGCTTCCAGAGTCACACAACTGTTGTTCTGCAAACGAACTGTTACACCATTTAAAACTGTAAAAATATCACAGAATTTTATCTAACTGTTGAAACTTGTCAATATTTAACTGGCATGGTCATAGCTAAAAATGGTCTGTGGAACAGCCCAACAAACTAGTCAAAGTAACTAACTAAATAAAAAATTAAATGCTAGCATGTAGACACTTCCCTGACCAATGGCAAAAGGCTCTACTGACAACCAATTCCAAAAGGAGGGTCATATCACTCCCATATATAATTATATACCAATGAGCCTGATACACATGGAGAGCTAAGCCAAAATGAAATTAGGAATACTGACCAGTATAGATTTGTTAAGGAAAGACCTTGCCTTCTAAATCCCATGGTGCTCTTTGTAGAAGTAGTAGCAGTACCTGATGAAGGGCTGGCACTACATATTGCTAATCTTGACCTTGCTAAAACATTCAGTGCTACCACACGAGGGAATAATTGAGAAATTAATACAATT
Source organism: Protopterus annectens (assembly GCF_019279795.1). Taxonomy (NCBI): domain Eukaryota; kingdom Metazoa; phylum Chordata; order Ceratodontiformes; family Protopteridae; genus Protopterus; species Protopterus annectens. The sequence continues at coordinate 830,594,649 of NC_056747.1, forward strand.
AAACATCAATTCACATGTATTCAATGGGTAAAAAACACAACACAACACGTCGTCAAGGTAGATGTACTGGTCTACCTCAATATTTACAAGTAATACCCCCCCCCCAGGTTCTTTACTAAAACCACATGAAGTAGGGAATGCAGTTAAAATGGTGAGTGATAATCAGCCAAGAGGGTTGATTTAAGACCAACAATATGAATTAAAGGAAGACTGGTTGCCATTGTGCCCTGTGTCAAACCAACGGAAACATTTAAAACAGAGATTGAGTGCGTGTATCTTACTATTTGCATAGCCAAAGCTAAGGAAAATGACTCAAAGGTGGTAGACAGCAGGAACTCTGTGACTGCTACTGAGAAGTTACAAAAGGAGAAAGACTTGCCTGTGGGTTACAAAGTAGTAAACACCTCATTGCTAAGCCAATGATTGCTCACTACTTTAATTCTATTTTAATGCATGTGTTTTCTTAATTTAAAATTGGCATGAGGCCAATTTTAAAAGCTTTCTCTTTTTTTGCAGCACATCTGCAAGGTAATTATTTAGCTGGTATAGTAAAATCCATTCACAACCCATTTTTCCCCATTTTTGCACATGGGATCAGGGTGTCACTTAAACAGTGACAATCAGTTGGATAGCCCTGTTCATTTGCTCCAAACACACATCTGTATGGCCACTAACGCAATCCACCTACTGCATGTTATTGAAGTGTAGGAGGATACCACAGCACCCAGAGGAAAACCCACAAAAACACAAAGGACATGCAGACTCTGCAGAGAAGGCATCCCAGACGAAAATCAAACCAGGGAACCTCTTGCCAAGAGGCAAAAACACTATCCCGCTGAGCTGCTGTCCTGATACACACTGTTACAGTAAATGTACTAGACAATTAGCCCACAACATCCCATTAAAATCAACTTATTTTATTTAGGAAGATTTCACAAATACAGTAGCAAGACACAGGAAGCTAAACAATCTCCTACTGCTTCCATTCTAAGCACTTGTGATCAGAACTAGACCACCAATCTCTAATGTTAAGATTACAGACTACACGAGGATGTGCAAATGTAAGGGTCTTCAAAGATTTCTTTTTTTATGAAGCAAGTATGTCTTACTTCACTTTTTGGCAGGAAAACAGAACTGTGAACATTAGTAACACCAGACACTCCTCACAGAACACACATTTATTTCTTTTATCTACTGATCTACTGCGATTGTAGTGGGGATGGTATCTGATAGCAACTTTACTATGGCTATTTTTTATTGCAATACGTGACTTTCTGTTTGGGGCAGTTGGTGGACAAAAGCAAAGGGCACTTAGAATGATGACAATGAAGTGATCACTGCTGTGGCTAGGCTGAGAGTGGGGTGGAGGTGGTGTTAGAAGTGCTTCAAAGCTCCAAGCTAAGTTACACTGGCTGTGATTTATTTTCACTTTTTCTGTTAGGAAAACAGACAGATCTGTGGGCAGTGCTAGCAGTACACAACGCCAACAGCACCATAAATATTTTAAATGTAATTTTTATAGCAAATGTTTTATGGTAATCAGTGTGAGGTGGGATGGCCCAGAGTAACAAAGGGAAATGCATAACTGCAGTTGTTGGTTCACTACTTTTGGCAATCCCATATCAGAGGTGATTGGCAGGTGTGTGTGAGGGTGGGGGTGGGTGGTGGTGGTAGGAGGGATGTGTATGAAAGCAAAAGGCAATTGCCAACAAGGGAAGTTTGAGGGGAAGAGTGTTGGTATGTGTCCAAGAGCAAGATATCAAAATAAATTGTATACAATGTTTCTTTCACTCTCCTCACAACAAAATAATTGAAGTGTACACAGAATTGGTGTCTTTTTGGGTAGACTGAGAAGTAGTGCTGCATATGAAAGTGCAGGATCTGCAGGATTACTGTCAAATAAAAAGGATGCCACTTGCTAGGGGTCAGTGTGTATGTGTATGTTTGTGTGTGTGTGTGTGTGTGTGTGTGTGTGTGTGTGTGTGTGTGTGTGTGTGTGTGTGTGTGTGTGTGTGTGTGTGTAACAGCAATAAGCTGAAATATGATACTGCGGTATGTTTTTAATCCTTTTCTCAATGAGACGCTCAAAGTATACAGAACGGGGGTATCATTTGGGGAGCAGGTGATGTGTGAAAGCAAATGTTAGTTACAGAATCACTTATGAATGATAATTGTTAAGGCTCGTCAGGAAGGCGGTATCTATCAAAAAGCAACAGTCAAATATATCACCCTTTCTCAGTCAAAAGTGCAAATCATGAGAAGAGGAGCAACCAAGCAGCGAGCTTTAGACTGTCCAGGTCTGGATGGGGAATCCCCGAAGGATGAGAAATTACATTCGGAAGTGGAACCAATATCCATGGTGGAGCCACCAGATGGCCACAGAGAGGGAAACCAGACTTGGTGAGACCAGAATGGGGCAATGAGAATCACAAAGCTCCCCAGTCTGTGAGCTTTCTGATGAAATTTTGGTATCAAGGGTAGAAGAGGATAAGCATACAGAAGACCGGGAGGCCAAGCATAAATCAGAGAGTCTCTGGGAGCTTCCCCCTGAGGGGGATTCAGAGCAACGAACTCACTGCAGTTCGCGTTGGAAGGAGAGGCAAAAAGATCACAGCAAGGCTGACCCCACTTCTGAAAGATGTTCAGCTACTGAAGAATTCAGAGACCACTCGTAAGGTATCAGGATAGATCTGCTGAGCTTGTCCGCTAGAAGGGTGGACCATTCCAGAATGTGCATTGCCATCAGAAAACAGCCGGTGGAGATCGCCCATTCCCACACTCTCATGGCTTTGTGACAAAGGGGGTATGATCTGGTTCCCCCCTGTTTGTTGATGTTCCAGACCACCGACATATTGTCTGCCTGGATAGCAATCTTTCCCAAGGGAAGATGGGCATGGAGAGCCTGTAACTCGAGAAGCACCGCCCTCATCTCCAGGATGTTGATATGCAAACTGGTCTTGTAGGGGTACCACATGCCTTGAACTGTCCTTCCCAAGCAACCCCCCCCCCCCCGAGCTGGAAGGCATCCGTAGTCACCATGCCCTTGGGGAATGGTGGGAGAAAAGGAGAGAGATTCAAAAAGGATGAGAGAATGGGAAATCTAACAGGGACCATTGTATAGAAAGGGTCCACTGAAGGATCCGCATGGGAAGATGTGCCAAGGGTAAAAGATTGATCGTGGCCGCCATGGACCCCAACACCCGTAGTACTATTTCTGCCATCAAAGAGTGAGTTTGAAGAATGTAAAGAACATGTAGCATCAGACTGCATATCCTGTCTGGAGTAAGGAAAACTCTTACCTGAATTGTGTCTAACCGAGCCCCAATGAATTCTAGGGTCTGAACTGGGACCAGAGATGATTTGCTGAGATTGATAGTGATGTCTAACATCTGGGCTAATAGAAAAAAGGAATCCCTTGCTTGACAAAGTTGTTGCCTGGAAGGGGTAAGCAAGGACACAATTGTCCAGGTAGGGGAAAACCTGAATGCCCTGGAGTCTCAGGTGAGCCACTACTACTGACATCACTTTGGTGAACACCCTGGGGGCTATGGTGAGACTAAAGGGGAGTGCTCTGAACTGATAATAATGGACTCCTAGCCAGAAGTGGAGAAACCTCTGAGAGCACCTGTCCATCTTGATATAAAAGTATGGATCCTGGAGGTCAATAGAGTACATCCAGTCATTCTCCTGCAGAAAGGGCAGGATAGATTGCAGTGTGACCATCCGGAATTTCACCTTGGCCACTAACAGGCTCAAGGTGGACATATCCAAAATGGGTCTTAGGTCCCCATTTTTCTTTGACATGAAAAGGAACCTGGAATAAATGCCTGATACAGAGTGGTCAAAGAGACTGGTTGGATGACTTGCTTTCTTAGCAGCTTTGCTATTTCCAGTGCTGCATCCTCCTTGTGCATGGTGGAACATCCGGGAGGTGTTTCAGTGGTAAAGGTGGCTCGAGGAATGAGACTGAATAAACTCTGGATATAATCTGCAACACCCAATGATCTGTTGTGATGGGCTCGCACTCCATTAGGTGTAGCAATAACCCCCACCCCCCACCCCCCACCCCCGACTACCTCCAGAAATGAGCAGTCGGGCAACCCTTCAGGGCTGCTGCACAGATCTGTCAGAGAAGGGTTTTTGAGACCAATAATTTCTCGGACCTCCTCTGCCTCTATGGCGACATCTATCCTATCCCCTTCTGCCCCTTGGGGAATGCGAGTCCTGAGTGCCTCGGGGAAAAGTCAGATTTCCAGAACCACATCTTCTTGGTCCCTCTCTGATTCCTAGAAAAGGATTGTTGAGGATCAGAAGCGGATCCAGATGGCAAACTGAGTCTTCCCATCCTTCTCACTCTGAACGAAAGTCTCATGTACGGACTTTCCAAACAAGGAGGAAACATTGTACGGGGGATTGGTGAATAAAGTCTTAAAAGTTTCCGAGAACTGACGGAGCCGGAGCCAGGCATGTCAACTGATGGCAACACCTGTACTAGCTGCTCTAGCAGTTCCCTCAGTAACATGTGAGAGGAGACACACAGAAGTGTTCGCGACTGATAGGGTCAACTTGGAGATCTCCTTCACTAGGTCTCGCTGCAGCTGAGTCACATGTGCCATGTAGTTCGGCGCTCTTATGGAAAAAGTCGCTGAAGTGTACACCCACTTCCCGAAGCAGTCCAATGCCCTTGACTCCCAGGTCCGGAGGACGAACCGTAGGGCTCTCCTGAGCAAGCCCTTCCTTAGTGGCAGCTGCCACCACCATAGCATCAACCAGGAATCCCTTATTCCAGTGTTACCTGTCTGAGAAGAGCTCAAAATTTTATCTGGGCGTTTGGAGAGGGGCTCCACCATGTCCATTTCCTACTACGTCCAAGATGCTATCAGGTCCACTGAAGGATCTGCGGGAGGGGACACCCAGGAAGGACAGAGGACACCAGGGGCCTGCGCCAAATGCCTCGAGGAACACTGATTCCTCAGGGGTAGGTTTTTGGGCATACCACCCCCCCCTCGCTGGCAGAGGAGTTCCATGATGTCTCCAAATGAGACATCTTTGGGGGGTGACCTGGGGGAACCTCTTATTCCTCCAAATTGATGTCTTCAGTGAGAGACTCCAGTGAGGAGTCTACGTGCCTCCTTTTGCACGTACGTTTGAGGGATCTCCTCAGTGGGGATCTCTGGGGAGGACTCACCAACATCTTGCTGCTCCCAAGCAGAAGCTTCGAGGCAAAGTGGTGGCAGGCTGTCCCTGAGATGGCAGGATGGCCAGAACCATACCCGAAACAGAGAGAGTCTGGGCGGAGTCCAAGGATGAGATGGGTAAGAGTCTCGACAAAATCGAGAGAACCATCTTCACTACATCGAAAGCCAAAGGGGAACAACATCTGAGAAAGGCCAATAGGAGCGATCACCCTCTGACCCAACGTACGAGCCAGAGCAGAGCCTCCAAGTGCTGAGATACTGACAGGAAGGCTGCACTCCAACACACTTGGAGCAGACACTAACCCCTCGGATCCGACGATGACGATACTGCTCTGAGAGCTTGTCGGATCCAACCTGCTCAAAGTTAGTCAGTGTCGAGGTTGAAAATACCATTGGCGCTGACCCCTCGACCCCAAGAATCCTTGGATCCAAGGGCTTCAAAACCAAAGGTTGGATTGGAGAAGGAGTAATGAGGGTGAAAAAGGGCTGCATGCTCCCCACTCTGGAGAAAGAGGGGGCAGGCAAGGCTCCCATCTGAATATGGGTACGAATTAATTTCCGCATCATCTTGTCCATCGCCGCTTTACTAAGGTTCTGGGTGGAGTGGGAGAAGGAGGCGACGGACACTGGCATTGAAGGGTGGTTAGGAGAAGCCTGCATCATCTACTGGATCCGGGGCTCCTCCAGCTCCAGGGAGAATGAAGCCAGGGAGGCTCCGGCCTTGAAGCAGACCCAGACTTAGGTGGCGGGCCGGTCAGAACCACGCTATCTAGAGATCCCTTCCCCAGGCCTCTGGGAGGGAGTTTGAGTCCCTGAGGCCAGGGAGGAGGTAGAAGCAGAAACTGGGGGGCGCAGTGACTGGAGTCCTCGAAGAGGGAAGAAGGCCCTTATGTATTAATTTATTCCTCCTGTCCTTCAGTGCCTGGGGATTAAACCCAGCACAGATGGGACAGGAGGTCTGAAGATGGGCCTCCCCCAGACACACTATGCACGGAGTGTGGCCATCAGCTGGGGAGAGCTTATGGCCACACTCTGTGCACTTTCTGAAACCTGGCTTGGGTGTGTCCAACATTTCCCCAAAGCAGGCCCAGCACACACACAAGCACTCAAACCACACATGCTAAGGAAAGGGAGAGAGAGTGAGTTTTTTTCTTTTTTTTTTTAAAAACAGACAACCACTCGAAAGGGGGGGTGGAAAGTAGAGAGAATTATTAACTAGAGAGAGGGAAGATTTAACCCCCAAAAACTACACTTACCACACTTGCAATGCAGAGAGCTCAGACCACAATGCGGAATTTACAGGCGGCAAATGAGATCTGGAGGGAGGAAGGAGACGTGGGCATTAAGGGTAAGGGAAGGAGCTTTGAGCTCGGATCAGATGCTGGATATGTGGCCGAGTCAGATCAGATACGGATACATGAACTCACAGGTTGAAGATCAAATGAAAACTACTTCAGACCCAATATTTTATCAAGCAAAGTTCAGCGTATACTTCCTTGGCGAATTTTTGTTGAATTTGTTATTCATAATTGTGACCCTAAGAGACTTAAAGAAGCAAAGAAGGGGAGTGTGTACTGTAGAAAAGTGAAAAGTTAAACTCTTCCTCCTCTAAATAAGTTGAAATTATTAATTTGTTTCATTAATGGAATGAAGACTTGAGGATTTTTAAAGTTTGTTACAAGAGAAGGCAGAAAGATGCAAATAGTACAGCCAAGCCAGCAAGGTGAAATAAGGATGGACAACTTGAATTCTGTTTAGTAATACTAAAAAAAAATCTGCTGAGCTTGATGTTTAATAGCAACTTAAATTTGATGCACTACAAACTGTACAATCATGTCCACAGGGGAGTATGGTCTGGTGTCCAATTGTAAACATGCCTAGCATTCAAGACATGGATGTCAAGAAATTTATCTCGACAGCCAAGCAAAGTGAACCTCAAGAGGTGAATCCTGACATCCATGAGGAGAACGCTTACTATAATCTGACAGCTCCAAGTGTAAGTCTTCTTTTTATTTATTTATTTTTTTTTTACACAAAAAACTATCTTTATTAAATGACCACTTATGATATAGGCAATCATACATTTATACAAACGAAAGCAAACCATACTGACATTTTAAGTGGCAAACATTATACATCACTTAGCCTATCCAGTCATTATCAGTCAAACATTACAAAGCTCATTCCGTTCCTGCCTTCCTTTAACCTCATTCCTCTACCAAAACATTACTCTACATTTATTGTTCAATTCCCTTTTTCTATGCCATTTGCTCCTACCTTTTTCTATTGATCCCACTTCCAGATGTTTTACCTCTGTTACTATTTTTACTACTTCTAGTGCAGTTGGTTTAGATTTTGATTTTCATCTTGAAGCAATTGCTTTTCGGCAGCCACCAAAATTAAACTTGGCAAGATCTTACTATGTCTAGGCAATTCCAACTCTGTATCATAGATCAAAAAATAATTTCCTTAGTTATACCAATTTGTTCACCCACTGTTTCTGTTAAAGTACTCTGTGGGGAATTTTTAAAGTATGCCAACTTATTACACTCAAAAATATGTTCCCAAATTACTTCTTTCTTCCCAATCACACCTCCATTTGTAATCTACCCAAGGAAAAATTCTTTGGAGTCCGCTTGGGGTATAAACATATCTTTGTAAACACTTCGAAGCAAAGATCCTAAATTTTCTAGACTTTGTTGCTTATTTGTGAATTGATTATCCAGTCTCTCTTCCCAATCCTTTCTAACCTTCTCTAATTGATTATACCTATTATGCAATATTTCATATGGCCTACTAATAATCCTTTTTTTTTTTTTTTTTTTTTTTTTTAACAGCTACTGTTCTAGACACTACTAAAAGCTCTACTACTTCTGGTTTTTCATTTAGGATCCCCCCATTTTTTCTTTGCCTACACTATAACAATCCTTGATGAGGAAGGCAATGTCTAACCTGCAGTCCCAATGAACTCTTGGCCTCTTCCCATTCTTTTACCCTTTTGTCTCCAATTAATTGCTGCAAATACCTTTGTTCCTTTGTCAGTTTTCTCCAGTAAATTCCAGCCCCCTCTTGCTAAACCACTAATTGTAGCCATCCCAATCAGAAGAATCTCATTTACCCATTCTTGGATTGACTTAGTTCTTAAATTACTTTCTGCTACTTTATGAATATAAAATGCTGTATGGTTACCGTTATTCTCCTTAAGGATCTGCAGCTAAAATCCCTGCCTGTACTTGTTTCTTGAGCCCCCACTGTTTTCCTTGTTTCTTGACCCCCCCCCAAGTTTCATCACCACCCCTTTCCACTTTGAATTATAGCTTTCTGCTTGTGCTATATACAAGAGCCTTAACTGTCTAGCTCTTTAATACCCCATCCAGATCAGGTAATCCCAAACCACCTTGTTCTAGTGGAAGAATCCCATTTAACTCTTGCCCTCTTCCCCTCCCAGATAAAATCAACTCTATTAATTGCTATCCACAACTTCTCTGGTTGATAAATATATGCTTGACCTGTGTATGCAACTAAGGGGCAAAAAACATTTTCACGGCTTGTATCTTGTTAATCATAAAACACAGCTTCCAATTTCTCAGTTTTTTTTATTATCTTTTGTTTAGTCTCTTCTCACATATCCTTAGCTGCCACAATAGAATCTTTTTTAATCCACACTCCTAAATAAGGAAGTTATGTACTCACCATGAAGTTCCATCTGAGTAGTTGTACTTCATTTGTCTTGAACCTGTGGGATATGGATCTGTATTGGATCCAAGCTGGCAACTATTACTAGCATCAGCTCCAGACTCCTCCCCTTACCCATAATACACCTCCACTGCCTTCCACCCCCAGATCGAGTTTGCTGAATTTATACTGATAACCCGACCTGATAATATACTTGTGACCTATACTGCAGCCCGTAGGCTGATCACGCGCCATGGTCCGGGGGAAGGAGGGAGAGACAGTTGAAGACAAATGAAGTACTACTCAGATGAAATGTTATTGTGAGTACATAACTTCTTTATCTGAAGTAGTTTACTTAATTTGGTCTTCAACCTGCGGGACAGAGTCCCCAGCTACTAAAAATCCTGGAAGGCCCTCATGGAAGGATATTCCAGAGCACCGCGGAACCAAAGGATACGCTCCTTCTGGAAGTCAAATCCAATTTTTAATGAGAAATAAATGTATGAGATGAGGACCAAATAGCTGCACAGCAGATGTCATCCAAAGACCCACTAGACCAGAAAGCCACAGACGTAGCCATGGACCTAGTGGAATAAGCGTTTACCTGACCTGGAGAAGACATGCCTCTGTTCTTATAGGCCTGCAGGATGCATGAAGAAATCCATCTAGCTATAGTGACCTTGGAGATTGTCTCCTTCTATAAACCCTTTTTGGGGAAACCAAACAACTGATTTACAGAAATTTTTTGTTCTGTGTAAACAGAATCATAACTGTCTATGTACATCCAACATGTGTAGTTTGCACTCCATCTTGTTCGTAAAATTGAGAAAGAACACAAGCAAATTTATAGTCTGATTGATGCTGACTGGTGATGCCACCTTAGGAAGAAAGGATGGATTAGTTCGAAGGGAAAAGTACAGTTTTGTACCTACCATAAATGTAGATGTCCGATAGGTATGCAACTGCAGTCCTAACATATGGGTTGTCCTGCCTCAGGCAGCCCTTCGGTTGGCCGGATTCCAAAGTCAGGGTCCAGCGTCGGCTGATGTCGCCCTTTCCCCGACGTCAGAGCGCCTGGGGTATAAAAGCGTCAGCCGACACCATCTTCTTCAGTGTTTCTTGCCCCAGATGCCAGGTGCCCTCTAAGGAAGGCTAAATTTTGAAAATAGAGAAAAAATTCCAGACAAGTACAACAACATAAAAACAAATACACCATAAAAGATTACCCCAGGTAGCTAAAATGAGGGGTAGAACCCAAAAGAAGACCACAGAGGGGTAGGTGGGAGGGAAAACCTGACTGCAGTGGCATACCTATCGGACATCTACATTTATGGTAGGTACAAAACTGTACTATGTCCTTCAAGGATGCAACTGCAGTCCTAACATATGGGTTGAATACCATAGCCAACCTGGGGGTGGTAGGCACTAAGACAAAGACGGTGTAGCTAAAATGCCCTGCAGGACTGCAGAAGCAAACCCTGCTCTGGATCTGGAATAAAGGCAGGTTGTAATGTTTGGAAAATGTATGCACGGAGCTCCATGTAGCAGCTTCTAAAATGTCCTTTGTTGCCACTCTTAAAAAGGCTGTGGAGGTGGCTGTAGCTCTGGTGGAATGTGGCCTGATGTCAGCTGGCACAGTTTTTCCATGAAAAGAGCAATAGAATCGAATGCAATTTCCAATCCATTTAGAAATTGTCTGTTTAGGAATTGCTTTTCCCTGCAATCCAGCAGCGCAAGCTACAAAAAGCTGGTCAGATTTTCTGAAAGACTTTGTTCTGTCCAAGTAATAGCGCAACTGTCTGTGTATGTCCAAGGTGTGCAGAAGTCTCTCTCCTTTATTTTGAGGATTGGAATAGAAGGTAGGCAGGTGAATAGCTTGATTCAGGGACACCCTGGATACCACCTTTGGCATGAATGATTGATTGGTTCTCAAAGAAACTCTGTCCTGATGAAAAATGAGAAATGTTTGTATTGCCATAAGGGTCTGTAGCTCAGAGACTCTTCTTGCTGAGGTTACTGCCAGTAGGAAAGCTGTCTTCCAAGACAGAAATTTCAACTCTGAAGATGCTGCTGGTTCAAAGGGAGGAAGAGTTAATTTTTCCAGCATGAAGTTGAGGTCCCATGCAGGCACTGGTGGTTTCCTTGGAGGGTTGATGTTCTTTATACCTCTTAGAAACTGTCTTAGCAATGGGTGAGAAAATACAGGTGGATCAGTGTTATATTTGGCAGATATTGCTGAAGCATGTATTTTTATGGAAGAATATGAAAGGCCATTGTGGAGCATTTCAGCCAAATATTCTAGGATCTGCGGAATGCTCATCACTGATGGGTCTTGACCCTTTTTGCTGTTCCAGATAAGAAATCTCTTCCATTTTGCTGAGTATGTTTTTCTAGTGGAAGGTCTGCGCGCCTCCAGGATGATATCTTTTACCCTTTGGGAAAGTGTATCCTGAGGAATAGTCATGGAATCTTCCAAGCTGTCAGCTTCAATGTTTCCAAGCTGGGGTGTAGTGTCCTGTAATTGTGCTGTGTCAGAAGAAGTGGCCATTGAGGAAGGAGCCACGGATTGGTGTATGTCAAGCTCCGTAGCAGTGGGTACCAGTGTTGTCTTGGCCAGTCTGGAGCTATCAGTATGACTTTCGGCTGCTCTGTCTTGATCTTTAGTAACACCTTGGTCATCAAAGGAAGAGGTGGGAAGGCATATAGTGTTAGAGAGTTCCAACTGAAGGAGAGAGCGTCCACCTTCCATGCTTGAGGATGGTATGTCCTTGTGCAAAACTTTTTCAGATGGTGGTTGAGGTGGGAGGCAAAAAGATCTATGTCCGGCCTTCCCCATGCTTGAGTTATTTGTAAGAAAATGTATGGATGCAACATCCATTCGTGTGGATCCATGATGTTTCTGCTTAGGCTGTCCACCAGAACATTGTCCTTCCCTGGTACAAACTGGGATTGTAGCTCTATTTTCAATTGAAGGGAAATGTCCCAGAGATTCATTGCCAGTCTGCAAAGAGGGTAGGAATGGGTACCTCCTTGCTTGTTTATGTACCACATAACTGTGGTATTGTCTGTCTTTATTAGTAGATGGCCCTGATGCATGAATTTTTCGAAGGCCTTGATTGCATGCATCACTGCCAGAATTTCTTTTTGGTTGATGTGCAGGTGCTTTTCTTTTTGTGTCCATTGTCCTTGAATGCATCTGCCCTCCATGTGCGCCCCCCATCCATGGTCTGAGGCGTCTGTTGTTATGGTTTGACTTGTATGAGGCTTGCTGAAAGGCAGACCTTTGTTTATCTGTCTTGCTTGGGGCCACCACAGAAATTCCTTTTGAAGGCATGGAATAAGTGGGATCAAAGCTTCCAGGCTGTGGCTATGTTGAGACCATAGACTTTTTAGATACCATTGTAGTTTCCTCATATGCAACCTTGCGTGTGGAATCAGAAGAATGCAAGATGCCATGAAACCCAGGGCCTGCAGGATTTTCCTTGCAGTCATCTGGGTATGTGTTGCTAATTTTCTGAAGTATTCTGGTAATTGTTTTTGTTTTTCTTTTGTCAGAAACGCCATCTGGGTGTTTGTGTCCAGTGTGGCACCCAGGAAAGGTATTTGTTGGGATGGTACGAGACTTGATTTCTGAATACTAACTGTGTATCCCAAGGCCTGCAGTAGGTGAATGACATAGTCCAAGTTTTTTAACAAGGCTTGTTGGCTGTCCGCTTGTATAAGGCAGTCGTCCAGGTAAGGGTATATTTGTATCCCCTGAAGTCTGCAATGTGCAATTACTGATGCCAGGCATTTCGTGAACACTCTGGGCGCAGTAGATAAGCCAAAGGGCAATGCTGAGAATTGATAATGCTCTGATCCTGCAAGAAATCTGAGGTATCTTCTGCAACTTTGTCTGATTGGGACATGCAGGTATACCTCCTTGAGGTCCAGAGTTACCAGCCAAGACCCCTTGCCCAGCATGGGAAGGAGTTGCTGTAAAGTCAGCATTTTGAATTTTGGCACAATAAGGTAAGTATTCAGTGCGGACAAGTCCAGAATGGGTCTCCATTGGTTTTCTTTTCTTGGAACAAGGAACAGTCTTGAATAAAATCCTTGGCCTTGTTCTGCAGAAGGAACCTGTTCTATTGCTCTTATTTGAAGTAGGTTGGTTACTTGTTTGAGTGCCTCTGTCCTTTGATTTGGTGGCAGGTTTGGCCTGCCATGTCTTACTGGTAGTGTATGAAAATGGAATCTGTATCCTTTGTCTATTATGTCCAGTATCCATTTGTCCTTTGTAATATTGTGCCAATTTTGTGAGAATAAAGATAATTTTCCGCCCAAAGGTGCTTCTAATTGAGCCCTGGATGGCGGAGTCAAAGTCAAGTCATTGAGATTGTCCCTGTGGAGCAGTGGAAGGTCCTGCCCCACCTCTCTGGTTCGGAGGCTGCCATTGACGTCCTCTGTAGGAGCCTCGAGTTTGCCCTCTAACTCTGCCACGTCTGTTTTTGCCTCTTTGAAATTTGTCTGCATCTGGAAAGGACCAATGCTTGGAAGGTCAATTCCTGCTGAATCTTGGAGGCTGTACCTGGAGGAAATCTTTGACTGTTTGCACTGATTTTGCCTTTTCCTCTATTTTCTTTAAAACCTCTTGTGCAGTAGCACCAAATAGCTTATGTTTCTCTAGTGGTGCGTCCAAAAGCTTAATTTTCACATGGTATGGCAATGTTTGTTCCTTTAACCAAGCATGCCTGCGTATGACCGCACCTGTCATTGCTGCTCTACATGAAGCTTCCAATGCATTATATCCACACTGAAGGAAATGGTTGCTAACCTGCTGAGTCTTATAAACCAATTCCTGTAACCCCTTTCTATCTAGTGGTTCAGGGGAAGCCAATTTCTTTTGCAAGTCATCCAACATGTATTCCTGATACTGAATCATATGAAATTGACAATTTAATGCTCACATAGAAAGGGTGGAAGATGTATATACTTTCTTGTCCCACCTTTCTAAAGCCCTAGAATCTCTTTCCGAAGGAAGTGGATTCTTAGCAGTAGTGGAGGAAACCCCTTTAGGCCCCTGAGAAATAGTTTCAGGTTCAGCAGTATGGACCTTGTACAGAAATTGATGTGTGTCTGGGACCCTGTAGTACCCGTCTGGCTTGACAGGAGCAGGGAGGAGGGAGTCAGGGGAAACACTAGAATCTAAGTACACATCATCTAAAACATTTAAAACTGGAGGAATAGCTAAGGGTCTATGCTGAGGTAGCTTTAAAAATTCCCTTAACCTTTTCCTAGAATCTGAGTATTCTTGGCCTTGCCATTTGAAGTGTTCCCTCATGGAATGAAGTGTTTCCCCAAAGGAAAACTCCTCAGGAGGAGAAGCAGATGGAATGGATTCCTCCGCATCAGAATCCTCGTAGGCCGGGAAGGCGGCCTCCTGGTAGTCTGAATGTGCAGAATCACCTGAGGCCTCATCAGAGGACTGGGGATCTACCTGCTCAACCCTAGGCCTCTTGACAGAAGGCGGCTGAGAGCCTCTATCTGGATGTGGCTGAGAACCCCTAATTAAAGAAATAAGGTCCTCAGCTAAACTTAAAATTTGAGAACCAGAAGTGGATCCCAGAGAAACAGATCTTGGAGGGAGAGACTTAGCCTGTTTGGCAGCCTTAGCACGTGTGTAGGCCTTAATGGACATAGACACTGGAGGCCTGGCAGCCCCGCGTGCTGGAGTAGTCTTATCCACTGAAATGGTGTTAGAAATATCCTGGGCTTCGGTCTCAGAGGGGAGAACAGAAACCGGCACCGAGCTGGCCTCCGGTACCGAAGTAACCGGTGGGGTGGTGTCGTCGGTCTGTAGTGGTTGTGAAACCGGCTCAGAAGAGACCAAGACACTCGCGGTAGGCCTAAGCGTGGTGTCGGCCGAGACCGCGGGTGTCGGTCCTTATCCTTCCGTTTTTTAGGTAAATGTGCTGTCAGAAGCTCCGACAGCATGATATAACCGAAATCTTCCCCAAAATAATCCTGTGCAAACTCTGTCCGATGCCTAAGAGTGCGTCTATTGAAAGAAGCACAAGCTGTACAGGCCGAGACGTTGTGCTCTGGGCCTAGGCAGGGTAAGCAGTAAGAGTGGAAATCCTTATGAGGTATTTGTTTCCCACAAGTTAAACAATTATTAACGTTTACAGTTTTATCTGACATCGGCTGAGGCAAGAAAAGGTCCCCAACGGGGTACTTAGCTTTTTTTTGAAGACTTCAGTAGCTGAAAACATAGGAGCTGGTCGACCGGCACTTGCAAACTGCTTCTGCTTCGGGCGCCGCGCGGCAAGAAAGACTGAAGAAGATGGCGTCGGCTGATGCTTTTATACCCCAGGCGCTCTGACGTCGGGGAAAGGGCGACATCAGCCGACGCCGGACCCAGACTTTGGAATCCGGCCGACCGAAGGGCTGTCTGAGGCAGGACAACCCATATGTTAGGACTGCAGTTGCATCCTTGAAGGACATCTCTGTCTTTATGAAAAATCATGTATGGAAGTTCGATGGACAAGGCCTGTAATTCTGAAACCCTTCTAGCACAGGTAATAGCCACCAGAAAAGCTGTTTTCCACAATAAAAATGTTATATCTGCAGTTGCGGCAGGCTCGAAAGGCAGCGCGACCAGAGCTTGGAGAACCATAGTAAGGTCCCACGGGGGAACAGGATTTTTAACCAGGGAGCGTAGCAAAAAGATGCCTTTGATAAATGCTTTACACAGTCTGGAAGATGCTAAGGATGCAGAATTCTTGCCCACATGAAAATGGGAAATGGCAGCCAACTGAACTTTGACATTAGAAGAACTAACCCCGTGCTGGAAAATACCAGCTAGAAAATCAAGAATAGCGGAAAAAGGAGCCGTGAAAGGGTCTAAACTCCTCAAAGAGGTCCAGAAAGAAAAAAATTTCCACTTGCTGCAATAAACCTTTCTGGTCAAAAACTTGTGAACAGCTACCAAAATAGATCTAACTGAGGAGGATAGTCCAGGAGTCATAGCAATTACAGGAACTGGAGCAGCCAAGCCGTGAGCTTCAGACTGTCCACACTCAGATGAGGCACCCTCGATGGGTGTGAAATCAAACCCTGAATGGGATCTGGGAATCCAAGGTGGAGCCAGAAGGTGAGACCAAAGCAAGGGAAACCGTACCTGGCGAGCCCAAAATGGGGCAATGAGGATCACCTTGCTCCCCAGTCAACAAGCTTTCTGCAGAAACCTCGGAATGAGAGGTACTGGTGGGAAAGCATACAGGAGACCGGGAGGCCAAGCATGAACTACAGCGTCTCTGGGGGACTCCCCCGGCAGGGGGTTCAGAGTGAAAAGCTTGCTGCACTTCATGTTGGAAGGAGATGCGAAGAGATCACAACAAGGTTGACCCCACTCACTGAAGATCTGTTCTGCTACTGACAAATTCAGACACCACTTGTAAGGCATCAGAATGGTCTGACTTAGCCTGTCCGCTAGGATGTTGGACCTTCCTGGAATGCGTCTTGTGATGAGAAAGCGACCGGTGGAGATAGCCCATTCCCACACTTTCATGGCCTCGCAACAAAGGGGGCAAGATCTGGTCCCTCCCTGCTTGTTGATATACCAAACTACTGACATGTTGTCTGACTGAATGGCAATAGTCTCCAGAGGAAGAAAGGCATGAATGGCCTACAACACTAAAAGGACCGCCCTCATCTCTAGAGCACTGATATGCAAGCTAGTCTCTATGGAGAACCACAGACCTTGGACTGTCTTGCTCGAACAATGCCCCCCACCCGAGTTGGGAGGGATCCATGGTCACTGTGGTTTGGGCCGGGGCTGGAATAAAGGGTCATCCCTCCAAAATGTGCATCGAGCTCATGCACCATATGAGGGACGACCGACACACTCTACTTAAGTGGATAGGATAAGTCAGTGGCAGTTCTAACAGGGACCATTGAACCGCTAGAGAACACTGAAGAATCCGCATGTGTAGCAGAGCACATGGAAGAAGCGTTATGGTCACCGCCATCCAGCCTAGGGCCCTCAACACTGATTCCGCTGTGGGAAGGTGAGAATGGTAGATCAGGGAGACATGCATCCTGAGGTTTTGAACTCTCTCAGAGGTCAGGAATATTTTGCACTGAAGAGCATCTATCCTGGCACCAATGTAGTCTATCATCTGTACAGGATCTAGGAGAGATTTGGGATGTGTTTATTGTGATAGCCAAACTTAGGGCAAGTGTCAAAAAATAATCCCTGGTTTGGGAAAGTAGACGCCTGGTGGGAGCAGTGAAGAGCCAATCACCCAGGTACAGACAAACCTGAATGTCCTGAAGCCTCAGGTGAGCCGCTACAGCTGCCATCACTTTGGTAAACACCCTGGGGGCTGTAGTGAGACCACAGGATTGGGATCAAATTTGATAATGATTGACTCCTAGCCGGAAGCGGAGGAACCTTCTGTGCATTTTTATGTGATAGTAAGCTTCCTGGAGGTCTACCGAGCACATCCAGTCACACTCTTGCAGGTACGGCATGATGGACTGTAGCATGACCATCTGGAACTTCTTTTTGGCAACAGACAGGTTCAGGGTAGAGAGGTCCAGAATGGACCTTAAGTCCCCTGTTTTCTCTGGCACTAAAAAGATCCTGGAGTAGAAGCCCGATCCAGACTGATCTGGGGGGGGGGGGGGGGGGGCAGTTTTGATGGCTCGTTTTACTAGCAGCTTGGAAATTTCCTGTGCTGCTGCCTCCCTTTGCGTGGGTGGAACGTCCGGGAGGTGTCTGGGAGATATGGGGGAACCCACGAAGGGTAAAGAATATCCTCTGGGTATGATTTGAAGCACCCAGTGGTCCATTGTTATGAACTCCCATGCCACTGGATGCAAGGACAATTGTTCCCCAACTGCCTCCAGAGTAGAGCAGTCGGGCAACCCCTCAGGGTTGCTGCCTGGGTCTGTCAGAGAACAGTTCTCGAAACCCGAACTTTCGCAGACCCCCTCTGCCTCTGGGCCGGCGTCCATTCTGTCCCCCTTTGCTTCTGGGGGAAGAAGAGCCCTGAGTGCCCCGGGAATACTGAGACTTCTGGAACCACATCTTCTTTTGCCCTCTCTGGTTCCAAGAAAAGGACCTTTGAGGGTTAGAGAAGCAGATTCCGATGGCAGACAGTGTCTTCCCATCCTTCTCACTCTGAACTAGTGTCTCCTTGACGGTCTTACCAAAGAGTGTAGAGCCGTGATAAGGAGCACTGGCAAAAGATGCCTTAAAGCTGAAAATTGACAACCTGAGCCAGGCGTTATGCCTCATGGACATGCCGGACCCATCCACCCTAGCCACTGAGTTGCATGGACATATTTACCACTTTTATTAGAGTGGAAATACTCACGGAGAATGAAGCCTCATCATCCTGCAACATGGACTTGGGGGGAAGACTTCTCCAGCTGCTTTACTAGGTCGCATTGGAGTCTAGTTACATGGGCCAAATAATTGAGTGCCCTGATCAATAAGATAGCTGAAGCATACACCCGCTTCCCTAGGTGGTCCATCATCCATGACTCCCGGTCAGGAGGGTGGACCGAGAAACTCTCCTGAGCAAGTTCCTTCTTAGTGGCTGCTGCCACCACCATGGTGTCCACGGGGGAGCCCTTATTCCAGAATGGCCTGTCAATGGGGGGGGGGGGCTTAAAATTTTATCGGGTTGCTTGGGGATAGGCTCCCTGGTGTCCGGTTCCTTCCAAGCCCACGAGGTGACCAAATCCACTAAAGGATCCATGGGAGGGGACACCCAGGAAGTAGACAGGCCTATGTCAAAAGCCTCCAGGAAGACAGACTCATCAGAAAAGGGCTTGGGGGCAGATCAACCTCCCCGCTGGTGCAGGATCTCCATGAGATCTCCAAAGGAGACATCTTCAGGAGGTGATCTTGGGGAACCCTCTCCATCATCTAAATCAGTGTCCTCTATGAGGGACTCAGGGGAGTTCAAGTGCCTCCTCTTGCACGTATGCTTGCGAGGCACATCTCTGTTGGGGCTCTCCGGGGGGGGGGGTGCTCGGAAGCCATTTTTCCTCGGGGGGGGACCGTCTGGAGATCTTAGAGCACAGGCTGTCCCTCTGATAAGACAATGGGGACAGTAGACAGAGCCGAGAGGGTCTGGGAGGAGTCCAAGGGGGCGGTCAGGAGTCTCGATTCAATGGAGAGGACCATTTCTAGCACATCGAACGCCAAAGGAGAGCAGACTTCCTGTGAAGCTAATAAGGAGGCCGGTCTCCCCAGGTCCGACACGAGAATCAGAGCTGGGCCCGAGGTGGAAGGAGCTCCGAGTGAGGGGACCTGACCCAACAAAGTCAGAGCTGATGGAAAAGGTTCCACTCCCTCGGATCAGGCACCCAAGCTCTGGTTCAGAGAGCGGCTCGGATCAGAGCTGGTCAGATCCAAAACGCTCCAGGCAGCTGTCGGCATCGAGGAAACAAGTACTGTCGGCGCAGACCGGCATCGAGGAAACAAGTACGGTCGGCGCAGAACCCCTGACCAAGGCCAACCTCGGATCAGAGTACTCCAAAGCCAAAGGTCAGATCGGAGAAGGAGAAATGGGTTGAAAGAAAGGAAGTGAGCTCCCCCCTTCAGAGGGGTGGGGGCCTGGCAAGACCCACATATGGATCTGTGTATGGATAAAGCCCATCATCTTATCCAGATCCATATCCGATAACGAGTGGGTTTGACTGTGACAAGGCCACGGACTCAAACCTGGCGAGTCGGGGAACTGAGGCCCAAGAGACTGGATGTGCCTCCTCCGGCTCCGGGGAGAACCTCTGAGATCGGTGCCAAGGGGAGTCATAGGTTCGAGGGGTTTTGCTAGGTGAAGAGAGGTCCGGGGAGCTCTTCCCCCTCGTCTTAGACTCTCTCTCCCTTTTCTCTACCTCTCTTCTGCTCCGCTACCACAGGATTAGAGGCAGGAGCGAGTCCCAGCCTGGGAGAGTGGGGAAGCCAGAGGAAGAGAGGAGGGAAAGGCAGTCACAGCAGCCGCTGTGACTGAAGCTGAAGACAAGTAGAATGAGTCGGGTAGGAGGAAGAAAACCTTTGAGGGCCAACTTGGCCTTCCTATCTTTTAAAGCGCGGGGGTTGAACCCCGCACAAATATTGCAATCCACACTAAGGTGGGCCGCATCCAAGCACAACAAGTGGCCATCCGCTGGGGAGAGCTTATGGCCACACTCTGTGCAGTACTTAAAGATAAGCTTTTCAGCCATACTAAAGGGAAAGAAAACCGTAAAAAATAAAAGACAGGCAAATACTTTCCTAAAATCACTTACACACACACCCAATCACCATGCTAGACTACAGAACAACACTGAGGAGGGGAGGGGCACCACAGAACAAACTACTCTAACTTTTTACCTAACACTCAACGCTAAAGTGATGGGAGGGGAGAAGGGGTACCTAAACTAATCTAACCTGATGAAAAAAGTGAACGTTTTTTACTTAGAGAAAGTTAAACAACCCACTGCTAGCTGGAGCTCAGAAAACACGATGTATAGCAAATTGCGGCAAATGAGATCTAGGGATAGAAGGCAGTGGGGGTGTATTATGGGTAAGGGGAGGAGTCTGGCGCTCAGAGCTGATGCTAGTAACAGTTGCCGGCTTGGATCAGATACGGATCTGTATCCCACAGGCTGAAGACCAAATTAAATAAACTACATAAGATACTGCATTTTATCATGTCCTTATAAATATGGGTACTGCTCCAAGTGTAATTCTTTGCAGCACATGGAGCTTTGGGTGCCTTGACATACTACTAGTTACAGAGGAAAAGGGTAGGAGTGC
Organism: Protopterus annectens; assembly: GCF_019279795.1. Classification (NCBI taxonomy): domain Eukaryota; kingdom Metazoa; phylum Chordata; order Ceratodontiformes; family Protopteridae; genus Protopterus; species Protopterus annectens. The sequence goes on from NC_056747.1 coordinate 830,615,319, forward strand.
AAAGTGTTTTATCACTATGAAACACCAAGCACTTCCACATAAACAAAGGTTTGAAGGCAAGTGCAACTTTGATGGACTAAGAGCTCTAAAAGCTGTTAAATAATTCAGTCTGTTTATTTTTACTTACTTTAGCAGCATGAAGCCTCCACAGCTTTGAAAGCTGTTTTAGCTTCTTGCTGCTGTTTTATGGTGAAGCAGCATGCTCTAGCACATTAGAGCACAACTCTGAAAGGCACATCAAACTTGTTATGCACTGCTTACATCAAATTTCCAGGAAGCCAGCAAGGACACAAAACAGTCCAACAGCTGCTTGAATGATGGCCCCTCTACACAGCTCTTGCTCAATTACCAGAAGAAAGACCACTGTACAAGGAAATGAATGGGCTGTGTTAAGCTGAGGGAGATTTTACAGACATCAGGCATGGGAGAGCAAAAATGACAAGAAAAAAAACATTTGTCAGCACAGAGAAATAAAGCTAAAAGCTGCTAATGAGCTACTTCCTGTGGTATAGGCATTTGATTTCATCATCCTTCATTTGCCTGTTGAGTGAACTTGACACTTAGCCTGATGGTGCAAGTGGAAAATTGGTCTAGGTTCCTCAAGAGTCTCTTGGAGTGGATGCCTTGTAATTGCCTATGAACCTTTTAAATAGTCAGATGTAGAGAAAGCCAGTCACTAATTGAGATTTTTAAGGAGCAGGTCAGAGTTAAACTCCAAAGTAGTGATGTTCTACCACTAGAATTCTGTACTAATAAAGAAGAAATGATACCAAGATTTGCCCAACTTTTTAATACAATACAGAAATTAAGCAAAATTCCTTTAATATGGAAGGAGGTAGCAGTTAAACTGATGCCAAATGATGGGAAGATTAAGTTTGCCTTCTTTTGGGACCACTTCTGTATTAATCTCAAATTAGAAATTGTCTAAGGCTATTACAATCAAGAGGATAAAATATTACACACCTCAGATAGCTGGTAACAACTGGTGTAGATCTGTGGGAAGAAAACAAATTTTTTTGATAATATTTAAAGACTGGAATTTTGATGAATGTTGCCCATCAGCAGTCAGAATCATTGCTGAAAGAGTCCGAATGGTGAGAAGGCATTTCAAGACGGTGTAGTAATTTATTTATTCAGCTTCAGCCTTCTTCTGTCCAATGAGTTTTCCTTTCTAGACGCTGAAATGACCCAAATGTTTCCCCTCTTCCAAGCAACAGTTCTAAGGCTCATTCATTTCAGGGGAGCAAGCAAAGGGCAAGTATACCAGCAGTGGTACCATTATGCAAGAGTATTAAGGATTGTTACTTATTACCTCTCCCACCTATATGCTCATGGTTATCTAAGGGGTTGGTAGGTAATGGGGCCTTTATGATAGACATCTGTACTTCCATGTGTGACAGGACCATATTACTTTGTCCCCTTATAGACAAGCACCTTCACATGATCCCAACTCACCAATGGAGATTCAATCTCAGACAGTGCGCTTTGAACATATGCCCCACCTCTAGCCCAAAATGAAGCACGCAGGTTAAACCTAGTCATTTCTCTCCTCCTTTTGTCAGCACCAGCACATGCCTTACAACTGCTACTAAACTTTGATCGCCTGGGTCAACTCAGGGGTTCTGCCCTCTATGGCAATGGAGCTGGCTAAGAGTAGAGTTGCATTTTATAATTAAGATGTTCTTGAAATTTGTCAATTCAATAAAGGCTATTCATATGGTAACTAGAGATACCGTCAAGATTCAAATCAAATCTGTTATTGACTTCCATGCTATTAACAGGTATGACACAACTTTATTTCCTGTTTTATAAGCATTGCACTTGGAGCCTTTTGCTGCAGTGGTTAGATTATTTAAGTTTGTTAACCAGTGCAATGGACCACTCCTAGTGGAGTCATTTCAGCCATTGCCCTGAATATATAGTATTATACAAAGTAATTTTATGACACTAATCAGTACATGACACAAGTTGTGTACAGTTAGAAGACAAGAAAAAACAATGCAAATGCAATACTAAGCAAAACAGCAGAAGTGTGGAATATGCGAATTTTGACAAGATGGACAGAGGTGATCAATATGGGGTTGATAATGTACTAACAAAACATCCTGAAGGTATAAACAGGCATACATAATGTACAGAATCATTTAATTTAGTTCCTTGACAAAGTGTTAAATTAAAGCATATTTGCATTATAGTGTTTATAACCGATTATGTGCAATAAATACATAAAAACTAATCTGAACTGTAGCGAACTGTAATGAAAACCACAATTAAACCATTACTGAATGTTTATAAACAATTACACACAATAACTGCAACACTGCACTGAACAGTCTGCCTCGGATTAGAGTAATGCAGAAAGATGGTACTATAAATCTTATGATGTGAAAAGTCACAACTGTAGAAATCTGAAAGCAAAAGCATATCATTGCATCTTAAAGAAACATATTTAGTTTTGCTCTAATATCCTTGAAACACAGAGTTTCCAACTGCACTTGGGAAACAGTCGCACAATTTAAAACAAGCAAAAGACAGAAAAACGAATGTCCACTGGAAGCAAGGATTTTTCTGGGCTTTTACAATACTGTTACATTTTCAACATATAAATGCAACTGACACGGAGGCATTTACCAGCAATTTAGATATGAGTAGAAGTAAGAAACCTACTGATTGCTTTATGAATGAGAGCTAGCATAAGAAGGTCATCTCATTACTGTACATGAAACTAGTTTGCTTGCTTCACATTTATACAGTTATGCTCATTTTTGGGAGAAGGAAGCAGCAGACTGTTAGAAATAGGTTGCAATTCAGGCAGCACGTTTTTACCTACAGCAGGTCTACTTTTAGGAGTGAGAAAATGGGAGATTTTCTAACAAATGAAAAAGGCTGAGCTGACTTTCACTTTTATGTTAATTATAGGATTAGTCATATTTACAATTGAATCTTGTGACACATCTAGATATTTTAAATGAAATACATGATCAGTAGTATGACAAACAAGAAAAAACAGTCAAAGCATGTTTTTAACTTGGTTGTGTGCAAATTAATATTAGTTCAACTTTCCAATGAGAGTCTAATAAAGAGTTATTTGAAGGTTGTTTGCTATTTTTGGTCTTATGATTTTTGGTCTATTTTATGCACAACATAAGACCTGAAAGTGAGCTTTAGGAGACTTTCTACTATGAAGGACTACATGCAGAACACGGACTTATTTTGACTTGACTATAAAATGTTCTTTCAGAGAGGTAGCTAGAGGAACAGCTGACTGTTAGGGAGTAAAAGCTGTGGAAGGCTGTAGATTGCAGTAGGAGATTACAACTGATACTATAAAGACTTTGTGAAAAACAGTGCCTCTGTTAAGTTGTCTTTGGTAGTACTAGTTTGCCGTTAGTGCTATAAAGACAATAAAGGTATTTTTTTCCTTTAGAAAATCATGCTGATAATGGGACAGTGTTGCATTTGTAAGGAATGACAGTTGATTATATACACATTTCCAAGCAGTTTAGCCAAGTATGGAACCAATAATACTAACCTGTAATGAGAGGTGGAAGTTAGCAAGTTATATTTAAGAATGGAGACTATTAAAGAATCTTAAAATACTCTGCTAGGGGAGGCACAGTTGTAGGATAGCCAGGTTAAAAAGTATGTTAACTATGGAACAGTTATTCACTGCACAGTTTAATAAATCATGGGTAGAGGTCATCAGAACCTGAAGACCAATGACTGGAAAGGGAGATTAACAGATTAGTTTCAAATAGAGATCCTTCTAAAATAGAATGGTATGAAACAACAGTCCAAAGAGGTATTACTTGAGAAGTATAGGTGACCCACTTTTGTCAAGCATTTGTAAACTATTTTCCAAACTGGTAAGTAAAAGATTGTGGTGGTTGCTCGTTTTTGACCACCTGGGTAAGATATCGATTTCCTTCCAGAAATACTTGGGGCTTGTGAAAATTTTAGGTTTGCTTGTATGCAGATAGCTTGCAGTTAGCCTTCCGATACATTGTTTTAACAGTGGATCAAAGAGCTTGAGAAATATCAGGTTTGAGAAGTATTGCTGCTAAAATGGAATAAAATACTGAAACTGTAGTGTTAAATCAGTTACTAAATAGTAAGTTGAATGAAAAATATAAATATAACTGAGGAGGAAAAAAAAACTAAACTATTTAGGAATAAAACTCTATCAAGATGCAAGATTATTAATTCTGAAAAAATAATTGAAAGGTTACTTCCTATTAAAAATATAGAATGAAATTTTTTTTTTTTTTTTTTTTTTTTTTTTTACTTTCGAGGATAGTAGTACTTACTAAAATGATTATATTATCCAAGATTATATACATATTACATCCAATAGCTTTAATATCGGACAAAAAACTTTTAAAGAAAATGGAAAAAAGTTAACTTCACTCTTGTTATCTTAAGAAGCCAAGAACTGCTTATAGAAATCACATCAGATTATGGGTGTATGGTGGTATTAGCTTCTCAGATGTATAATCATATTCTCTTGCTGCATATTTTAACTATTATACTCTGGATAGACTCAGCATTGCACTAGTCAATGGGAAATGATTCAGGAGCAGATTTTACTAAATTCTTAAAAGCTTAGCAAATATGATAAATTAGAAATAAGTAACAATCCTTGTTTTGAAAATACCATACCAAAAATGGAAATGTTTATGCTTTCCCACTGATAATTGTTCTTAACTAGATCAATAATACCAATAAATGTTTCACTTCCTTTATCTGTAAAAGCCAAAAAAAAAAAAAAAAAAACTGCTCTGGAGTCTACTGGCTGTAGATAGAAAAGTTTGTAGAAAATTGGAAATCAAATTCAGTCCCTACAATCAAAGAATTCTACAATTTAACGGCAATACTATGTAAAACTGAAAAAAGTCATCAGAACAAGATCTAGAAATCATACTAAGACTTTCAGTGGTTTGGATAGTTTTGAAATGTTGCTAGTGAAATACTAAGACTCAGTGTATTAACTGTATAAGATTACTTTGATGATTCAATATATTCCTAACACTGTATAACAGTATGTGATGTTGAATTTCTCCTTTTGTGTATATACAGTGAATGTTAAATAAATAAAAATTTTCTTTAAAAAAAGAAGGAAATATCAGGTTTGATTAAAAATATCAAATCTGAGGGAATACCCATATCAAGAAATAAAACTCTCCAGTTTATTTTTGCTATATATGACTAATCCTGAAAAACATGTCCATGGATTCATTAACATCCCCAGTGTGGGCTGTATGACCCACGCTAAAAAGGCTCTATTTACACGATGCACACATTTGCAACTCAGACACATTAGCTACAATGAGGAAATACCTTATTATCAGCTAATTTGCATGTCTATGACACACAGTCAACTACTGCAAAGTGCAGATCAGTACTTCCCACTGTAGTTAAGTGCAGCAGCTGCACCACATAAGCATAGGCATCCATCCCCCCTCAGTCACAATTCCCCAATGCATATAAGTGCACAGTTACATGCATACACACACACATCCTTCACCTGTCCTTGTTGTCAGATATCCACAATGTCTCTTTCCCCCACCCAGGTAATTAAGCGATGATTTCAGTCAGTCTTGGATGCCAGACATTTGAGTTTCATACTTCATACCCTTCAGTAAACGCATTCTAGGGCAAAAGCATGCAAGGTTGGGAGATGTACTTAATATTTTCAGTCCCCCCTCCTTAAATGGGAGGACCTGTTGCAGGCACTGCATAATGTGGGTCTATATTAGATAATCGAACTTTCAAAAGTTGAGTGTCATATGGTCGACATCATATGACAGAGTTTTTGAAAGTCTGAACGTTTTAACAGAGATCTCCGTACAGCGTGGAATGGGAAGATTTCCCTTTTCTGCACTGTAGTGCAATCCCTGAGTTGGTATATTTAAAGAGCGGGTGGTGTGGGGGGCACAAGGGGGCTAGCCACCCTGCTTAAAACGTTCAGGTAGGTTATTTGTGTAGTTTATTTTTTTTATTAGATGTACGAACTTTTAAAAGTTTGATCATATGGTGTCGACCATATGACAGTCGAACATTTGAAAGTTCGATTATCTAATATAGACCCACATAATGTTTGTATATGTAACAAACAAGTACTGCAATAACATGTCCTTTAGTGTAGTAAGCCAGTGCAAACGTGTCTCGTATCAAGGGTATATAGTTGAAATCCACTAATCACTTACATATTTTTTTAATTATATATATTTTTTAAAACAAATCTCACGTATCAAGCGTTTCCCCTCCCCACTGGGTTTACATGCAGCTTGGGCACGAGTAATCTGTGGTGTCTAGTGATCTCTGTGCTGTCAAAGTGCTACTCAGGCATGACTTAAGAATTAAACTTGGTGGCTATTGGTTTCCACCACCCAACCTTGCAGGCTTTACCAGTTACTCTAGGGGTACATGAAGTATGACATCAATCCCCCTACAAAGACGCATGAAATAGTCCCCTCCCTTCTGAATGCATTCACTGACAAACCCATCCAAACACAGCACTAATGCGACTACTCATCACCTTAATGCTACTTTCCAGGCACGACCCCCCCCCACAGACACAAAAGCAAGCCCCTTGCATACAGTCCAACATACACATTCTAACCCTACCTTACCTCTAAACACCACAGTATTAACCTCTACTGGGAAAAGGCCATATTCTTTATTGTAACGTGGAAAGAGCCACCACACTAATCTACAAAAATACTTAGCACGTAGATGTTCCAGAGGGAGAAGCAAAATTGGTAATTACCTTATGTCTCTCACCTGAACTGTCTTATTAGTATACACCACGGCAACGAAGACAGCCCAATGCAGTGCTGTAGGTCTTCATGCAAAATTACTGTGTTATGCCTATCTTTGAATACAAAAATAGCTTACCTCAATGTGTACACATACAGGACACCTCTTTGTAATGTTTATTAATTTGGTCCATAATGAGTCGGTTTCAAATAGTGGACAAGTTTGGTTAAGTGTCAATTTGTACGGTCAATAAAACAAAAGCATGAGTAGTATGCAATTGCTATCCCCTCCCAAGTAATGAGGCAGAATTACATGCATCTAAAACAAGCAGAGTATTTAGGAATTTGGAGAGGGAATATTTTAGAAAGCATCATTATTAAACATACAGGGACCCGAAGAAAAAGTTAATTACTACTTCTGCAGATGGAAAATGATTTGACTGGAATTGTACCAGGGAGTAAAATACAAGGATTTTTTTTTTTTTTTTACACTATCCTTGTTATATATGTTTCAAGGTTGTTTTATATGTTTCAAGGTTTTTTAGCTGGCATTCTTACTGACTTTCTTGAAGTGATTAAAACTATGATAGGTGGTTTTGTAACACTATTCCAAAGATGTCCACAGCAAATACATCATGAAAAGCACACAAACGCCAGAGTCCACTGAGCCCTCCAACAAGTTTAATATTCCGTAAAACTATAAAAACAAAATGCTCTTAAAAGCAAGTTTTACAGGTAGGTAGGTTCAAAGGTAGGTACTAAGCTATCGGCCCTGGGGCCTATACAAGCCCAGCCAAAAAGGTACCCTGGCTTTTGCCATCCAAGAAAATTATTTTCCTGTGCCACTGTCAAGCAGAGACACACAGGTGATTCTTGGGGTGAATTTCCTATTTCCCATCCAATCATCAAGATTTCTCTTAAAGAGTGCTAATGAGGTGCTTTGTTTGATATAGATAGGTAGTTTATTCCAGAGTATGGGAAGTCTCTGGGACAGGAATCTATCCCTCCGGCATGTTCTGTTTATTGTGGTGACAAGGCTTAGGTCCCTAGAGCATGTAGCTCGGAGGGACTGGGATTTCTTTAAGTGGAGCATGTCCAACAGCTCTGGGTTTGACATAGCTTTGTATGTTAGGCAGAGATCACCTCTGAGTAGGCGATATGCGACTGAGTAAAGCTGGAGTTTTTTGAGACTTTCTGCGTACGGCATCTGTTTGAGGCCAGTAATCCTCTTTGTGAGATATTTCGGCGGCCTTTCCCAGTTGTTGTAGATGTCTTGTGAGGTACATACCAAAACGGGCGTTGTACTCTATATAATGGGTCTAATGAGCGATGAGTTGAGGGGAACAATGACCTCATTTTTCTGGATGAGAAACCTTTTGTGATGAGGTGTGCCATGTAGAAGGATTTCCTGACTACTGTGGCGATGTGATTATCAAAGGAGAGAATACTGTCCACCTGTGTCCCAAAGTCTCTTATCACACTTTCGGTGTTAAGTATACTACCGCCTATGTTGTAGTTCATGGGTACAGAGTTTTTACCAAAGGGGATGACAATTCACTTTTTGGCATTGAGCTTGAGGCCATGGCTTTGACACCAGGCATATGTCTCAATGAGGCCCTTTTGTAGGATGTCCACATTGTTAGGAGTTTCAATTATGGATCCTAGTTTGCAGTCATCTGCGAACTTCGTTAGCCAAAGACCTTCTGTGTTAGCCTGTACTTCAGAGAAGTAGATACCAAACAGGAGAGGACCCAGGGCTGAACCCTATGGTGCTCCACTTGTCACTGGTCTGAAGTCAGATTTGGAGTCTGCTACTTTCACTGTGTGGATTTCGTCAGTGAGCCAGTTGGCAACCCATCGTGTGACATAGGGATTTATACCTAGTTTAGTAAGTTTATCTATAATTCCAGAGTGGGGGATGGTGTTGAAAGGCTTGGCAAGATCTAGAAAGGCTGTGTGAACCACTTTACTCTTGTCTAAGGCTTTGGTGACTGATTCAAAGAAGTCTATCAGGTATAGGAGACATGATCTGCCTTTTACAAACCCGAACTGGGTGGGGTCCAGAGTTTGGAGATTACCAATGTCTTTGTTTATAAGTTCCATGATGATACATTCCATGGCCTTGCAGACCAGGCTCGTCAGGCTAATGGGGTGGTAGTTCCTGGGGTCAGTGGTGGCTCCCCCCTTGTGGAGTGGGATAACAGTCACTGTGCACCATTCAGCAGGCACAAAGCCTGAGGTGAGGATATGATTGAACATGGTACTTAGTTGGGCTGCCAGTTCATTCTGTAGTCCATGTAGAACACAGCCTGGGATGTTGTCTGGTCCCATGGATGCTGTGTTCTTGGCTTTGGAGAAAGTGGTTTTTACCTGTGCAGCCGTGATTACAGGAACTTTGCATTCTTCCGGTACAGAGATGGGCTCTTTAGGGGGTGAGAGGGGGGTAAAGTTAGCACTGAACCTGTCTGCCAAGATGTTGGCACTATCAGTTGGGTCTGTATATTTAGTGCCATTGTGCTGTAACTCAGAGCAGATCTGGGTGTTGCCATTGAGATTCTTGACATAGCTATAGAATGCTTTGTGGTTGTCTTTAGAATCAGTGGTGATTTTGTTTTCATAACTAGCTTTGGAGGATTTTATCATGGATCGCAGCTTCTTACTGAGGCTGACCAGGGAGCTCCTCCACTCATGGGATTTTACTCTCTTTTGCAACAGTTTCTTCCTTCTGTTGTACAGTTTGTTTATGGCAGGGGACCACCAGATTGGCTTCCTTTTTTGGAGGATAGCGTCTTGGTTCTGTTTGGGATAGCACGATCCATGCACTCATGTAAGTGCTTATAAAGTGCAATTGTGTAGGATTCAGTAGTCATAACTGTATTGTCCATCTGCATGGGTGTCATGAAGTTCACCACTTCTGTCTTAAGAAGCATGAAGTTGGCTTTGAAGAAGTTTTTTTACCATGGTTTCCTTAATGGGGGGTGGGGGCAGGATGTGGACATCCAGGATAATTAGCTTATGGTCAGATCGGACCAATGAGGCATTGACTTCAGGTGTGGAACACCGGTCACTCATGCTGGTAATGACTAGATCTAGGATATTGTTGCCCCTGGTGGAAGTGTGGATAAGTTGATCTAGGGCACTGGAGTTTATGAATTCCAGAAAGCGTTGAGCAAAGGAGTTGGTACAGGAGTTGTTTTCCCAGTTAATGGTGGGGTAGTTGAAATCACCCATTATTAGGGTGTTTGGTTGAACCCTAATATTTTCCAGTACATAAAGAAAAGAGGAGTGGGAATCCTGGGGCATGGTGGGTGATCTGTAGCAAGCTACAATTTGGATTGCAGTTTTGCCCAGAGTTAGTTGCACTTGGATAACCTCGGCTGCATTATGCTGAGCAACTAACCTGGAGGTGTGGATATCCTTAATGAATATGGACACACCTCTGCCTTTGATATTCCGGTCCAGGTTACATGGCCGAAAAGTGTGGTATGAGTTATAGCCTGATAGTGCAGGGGTGCTCTCTGGAGCCTTGAACCAGGTCTCAGTCACTGCACAGACATAGATGTTCTCCATTTTAAGGAGTGCCTCGAGTGAGTGCATTTTGAGATTTAGACTTCTAGCATTGAGTAGCATCACCGTCAGTTTTTGCTTGCCTGTTCCGGTTACGGTGGTGAATTTGTCATTTGAACCTTGCCTAAAAAAGGCACTATAGTGGTGGCAAGAACCTTAGCCAGCATCCGGAATCCCAGGGGTTGACAGGTGCAGGCCATTTCTGGCAAAGCATCGTGGTCTGTCGACCATGTCATCCCAGGCAGACAGATATTGGATCCCTTTAGAATGGCACCAGAAGCTTAGCCAATTGTTGAAGTCAATCATTTTGCCCTTGTACTGTGGCATCATTCTGGGTGATGGCAGAATACTACTCAGGGCTAGGGTCATACCTGCCTGGGCTACAAGATCGGAGAGCTCTTCCATGTCTCTTTTCATGTAGTCCAGGGAGGTATGTCTCGGGTCGTTCACACCAACATGGACAATGACAGAGTCATATTTGTATTTGTTGTGGAGTGATCCGAGTGTGTGGGTTATGTGGCGGATCCTGGCACCCGACAGGCAGCTGACAGTAACCCTCTCCTTGTTTAGCCTGGTGAGTGGGACATCAGTGTGCCTGACTACAGAGTAACCAATGACTAGTATTTTCTTCTTCAGAAAAGTCCTGATTAAGCAGGAAGAAAGCACTTAAAAAACTTAAAACTTGCTTTTACGAGTGTTTGTTTTATGGTTTTACAGAATATTAAACTTGATGGAGGGCTCAGTGGACTCTGTGGCGTTTGTGTGCATTTCATAGGAGATTTTGTGTGGGATGGGAGTATACGTACAGTGTAATGACTCAAACTGATACTTCCAAAGGAGGGCATAGGAGGCTGCAACTGCTACTATCAAAGATTTTTGTGAAATCAGTAAACAGTGCTCCAGTTAAGTTGGCTTTGCTTGTACTAGTACACTGTCAGTTAGTGTTAAGACAATTAAGCCCCTGGTATAGAAAAACATTACAAAGCTGTACAATTAAAAATATTTCAGCTATTACCTATTTGAGATTATGATGTCTTACTGCAAAATATCAGCAATGGTAACCGACAAGCAGGTTGACAGATATGTTTTTAGATGTATTGTTTGTTTGTTTGTGTCTTTCGGCTTTTCCCAGTTAGGGGTCGCCACAGCGGAACTCCGGTCCGCTAATGACTGGTAGTGGATTTTTACATACCGGATTACCAGCCCTGACGCAAAACCTTCAATGAAGGCACGCCCCATTCACGTATGCCTCCACACAGAAGACGCTCTAACTGAGAATTGAATGAGACAACGTCTTGCTATGAGGCGACAATGCTACCGCAGCACCACCACCGCACACAACAAAAAAATGTAGTTTTATGAAACAAATGTAGTGTACTGTAACTTATTAATAAAAGAGGAGGGCAAGCTTCTGGTAATTTTATTTAGTGTCAACTGATAGTTAATTGGCTGCAACAGTCTAAATGGCTTTGAAATACTGCATTTATATTATCCTATCGTACAATTTAAATAGCGAATGCTATTTTATCGTATCTAAAATATCTAACCACAAAATATCGAACATACAGAACAGCGATTTTTTTCCCAGGGAAAACATTCACTGTTCCGAAACACAAACACAACACAAGCACACCAAAATACATAAACCATACACATACACTTAACAAAACCATAATTCTAACCCTACACAACTACCTATCTACTCACCTTAACCCAGCCCTAACCCTAAAGTCCCTAACTACCGCACACTCACCTTACCCGCTCCCTAACCCTAAAGCCCCTAACTACCACACACTCACCTTACCACGAACCGTTCCCACACTTACCTTAACCCGGCCCGTAACCTCCGTTTGCATACTTACCTTACCCTGGTCCGTAACCTTTCCACCACAGTAGAGTAAATCGCGAAGCCATGGAACGGACAACCGAAATCTTACCCTAGGTAAGATTTCAAAGTTCTGTTGCTTCGCTATTTTGAGTTTTCGACAAAAACGGGTCGATATTATTGCATTCAAAGTTTAAAAACTTTGATACTATAATATAGACCCGAAATACTGAAGGGATAAGAAGGAGAAAGCGATTTACTGGGAACAATTGAGGCTTGATGGTAAATGTAACGGTTTGAAGCAGCAAAACAGATTTTTTTTTTGTTACAGCTAGAATATGAAAGTCTGCTTGGTGTAACAAGGTGCGTTGGTTTTATGATGTTCCTAGAAGGCACACACCAGAAAGCACTGCTACAGTTGTGTTTCTGCTACTACAGGGATAGGGAGAAAGGCAAATGATAGACTGAATAGTTCAAAGAACATGACAGGTACTGAATGAGATGACTAATGTATGCTGCTTAAACTTGAGAAATATATGTAGAAGTAGATTAATTTGTTACTCACCACAAAGTCACAGAAATTTGGAATATTTGTATGTATAAGTATGCACAAGCATTTTTAAACTTCAAAACTATTAATGTTCTTGCAGGCACATTTTCACTACTGAATGTGTGATGAGGGGATAGGATATTAGGGCTTTCAGAATACATGGTTTGGTCAAGTTTGAGATTAACAATTTTTAAAGAGGAGTGTGAAAATCAGCATCAGTAGCACTGCAAAAAAAATGAGACTAACTAACACACTTATGTTATGGACTTCATAAAAGAATTGTATTGTACAGATAATGTTTTTTTCCAACGATGGAATTCGATGTCAGTTCCAACATTTTGGAGTTCACTCAGACAGCATATAAGTTGATATTATGGAGAGTCATACTGCAAATCAAAATGTATCTAATAAATGTATGGCAAGATGCCTACTATAAAAACTATATAGGGATACAACTAAAATGTTTTCTTTGAATGTCTGAGACGCATTCTAAACTAATTTGACTAGTGTGGGATACAAGGGAAACACCTTAACATGGTTAAATACTGACCATCCTCTAACAAAGACTGGTTTATTTATTCCAATATGCTGTACACAGTATACTACGTGATTAATGAATGTCTGGTTATTATTACTGGTTGCTTGGTGTTTAAGTTTTGCATTACATGTTTGCTAGTTTTTGTATGTCTGTAAGCTTAACATATGACAATGCATTTATAAAAACCTTGAGCAATACACATCTACCAAAAACAGAAAAGTATATTCTCTATCCCATCTAATTCTAAAGGGAATGTCTAGTCAAATCACAAAGCCATGGTCCCTCTTTATACGTCATTGATCTGACCCATTACTGTACAGAATAGTGTATGCAGCCTTTATGCATGCCACGTGAAACAACTTGATAAAGTACAATGGTTCCTTACTAGAAAAATACATCCCAAGAAGAATACAAAGGGGCTCAGCTGGCAAATGCAAATTCAATAAATTGAAGATGCACCTCAAAGGTCAGCAGCTAACAACCTTTTAAAAGGAGAGTGATGCAGCCATATTATGACAACTAAAAGTAGGACAGTAGACAGTGAGGTGGACTAGAACATCAAGGTAGGTGCACCTAAGGGATATGTTAGCAATAAAGCAAATTGTGTAAAAGGATGAAAGACCAACACTAGTAGACTTTTTGTAGAATACAGAACAGAAGCTACTGCTAAAAAGGGGCAATTAGTAGTACATATAAAATACTGCACGATAACTATAGGAATCAGAGGAGTTTAGAAAGGACTGGGAAGAGAGACTGGAAAAGCAATTCACAAAGAAATAATGGGAGGACTTGTGTATGGCACGAAAATCTAAAACATTCCAAAAAATTTAGGCATTTTGCTTGGAAATGTTTGTAGGGGTATTTTTATACCCCAAGCAAGCAAATTCTCATTAGATAGATTGCAAATGCTGGCAATATGATGGAGAGGAAAGAAATAATTGGGAACATATTTTTTTTTTGTTGGGAGTGTAATGAGTCAACAGACTTTCACTGCAAACTAACTCAGTCAGAAATACTGGGTGAGCAAATTGTAACTAAGGAAATTATTTCTGAGCGGTGATACAGAATTAAAATTGCCTGGACATATTAAGGCCTCGTCAGGTTTAATTATGGTCACTGACAAAAAAAAAAAAAAACATTACTAAAAAACAGAAATCAAAGTCTAAACGAACCAAACTAGAAGTAGTGAATATAGTAAGATATAAAACAACTGGAAGTGAGCTCCTTAGAAAAGGGTAGGAACAAACTCCATAGAAAAAATGGGAACTGCAGCAATACATAGGTAAGTACTAGGCTATCTGCCCAAAGGCATTTATAAGCCTAGCCAGAATGTGCTGGCTTTCGCTGCCCCTTAGATTAGTTCCGTGTGCCTCTGTCCAGCAGAGCCATTAGTTCCCTGCGCCACTGTCCAGCAGAGCCACTGCAGTGATACCTGGGGTGCATTTTCTGTTCCCCATTCACCCATCAAGGCTTCTCTTGAAGAGTGTTTGTGAGGGGCTCTGCCTGATGTATACTGGAATCCTGTTCCAAAGCATGAGGAGTCTCTGTGACAGGAATCTATCCCTCTAGCATGTCCTATTTATCGTTGTGGTGAGGTTTATATCTCTAGAGCGTGTGGGTCTCCGGGATTTGTTTTTTTTTTAGCTGGAGCATGTCCATCAATTCTGGGTTGGACATGGCCTTGTATGTCAGGCAGAGATCACCTCTGAGTAAGCGGTATGCTACTGAGTACAGCCGAGTTTCTTGAGTCGGGCTGCATAGGGCATCTGTTTGAGGCCAGTAATCCTCTTTGTGAGGTACTTTTGTGGTCTTTCTAGCTGTTGCAGGTGTCTTGTAAGGTACATCCCAAATGGGGCGTTTTATTCTATGATGGGTCTAATGAGTGATGAGTAGAGAGGCACAATAACCTCTTTTGTTATAGATGCGAACCCTTTTGTGATTAGGTGGGCCACATAGAAGGATTTTCTAACCACCTTGGCAATATGATTATCAAAGGAGAGATTACTATCTACTTGGGTCCCTAGATCCCTTATTACATTTTCTGCATTTAGGGGACTACCACCTATGTGGTAGTTCGCGGGTACTTTATTTTTTCCAAAGGGGATCACTACGCACTTTTTGGCATTTAGCTTGAGGCCATGATTTTGACACCAGGTATTCGTCTCAGTGAGACCCTTCTGGAGGGTGTCTGTATCAACCGGAGAATCAATTATGGCACCTAGTTTGCAGTAGCCTGCGAACTTGGTCAGCCATAGTCCTCCTATGCTTGTCTGTACCACTGAGAAGTATATACCGAACAGGAGGGGTCCTAGGACTGAGCCCTGGGGGATGCCACTTGTAACCAGTTTAGAGTCGGACATAGAGCCTGCAACTCTCACCATGTGGGTTCCATCCATGAGCCAGTTGGCAACCCATTTTGTGACGTAGGGGTTTATGTTCAAGCTGGTGAGTTTGTCTATAATACTAGAAGTAACGTGAAGTTTGCTTTTGGAAAGTTTTTTACGGTGGTTTCCTTGATTGGGGGTGGGGGCGGAATGTGGATATCCAGAGTGATTAGTCTATGGTCTGATCTAACCAGCAAGAAGGGGTTGACCTCCGGTGTGGAACACCGGTCACCCATGTTGGTGATGACCAGGTTCAATAGGTTGTTCCCTCTGGTGGGAGTGTTGGCCAGTTGATCCAGGGCATTCGAGTTTATAAATTCTAGGAAGCGTTGGGCAAGGGAGTTAGTACTTGAGTAGTTCTCCCAGTTTATGTTCGGGTAATTGAAATGACCCAGTATTAGGGTGTCTGGTAGGACCTTCATATTTCCCAGTGTCTCCAGAAATGCGAAATGGGGGTCCTGGGTCATGGTGGCTGATCTGTAGCAAGCTACAATTTGGATTGCAGTTTTGCCCGTTGTTAGTTGCACATGGATGATCTCTGATGCACTGTGCTGTGCCACTAACCTAGAGGTGTGGGTATCCTTGATGAATATGGATACACCCCTGCCTTTAGGTGTTTCGGTCCTGGTTCTGTGGCCGAAAGGTATGGTAAGAGTTACAGTCTAGTAGTGCTGGGGTGCTCTCAGGAGCCTTAAACCAGATTTCTGCTACTGCACAGATGTCGATGTTCTCCATACCGAGTCCCTCGAGTGCGTGCATTTTGAGGTTTAGACTTCTGGCATTGAATAGCATTACCCTCAGTTTTTGGTTACTTGTGCTACTTATGGTGGTGGGTTTGTCTTTTGAGCCTTGCCTAAAAAAGGCACTATGGGGGCAGCAACAGTCTTGGCCAGTATTCGAAAGCCTAAGGGTGACAGGTGCAAGCCATCTCTTGCGAAGCAACGTGGCTTGTCGAGCATGTCAACTCAGGTGGACAGATACTGGACCCCCTTTGAATGACACCAGAAACTTGGCCAATTGTTGAAATTGATAATTTTTTCTTTGCACTGTGGCATCATTCTTGGTGCGGGCAGGATGCTACCCAGGGTCAGGGTCATACCGGCCTGGGCTACATGATCAGAGAGCTCTTCCATGTCTCTTTTCATGTAGTCCAGGGAGGTACATCTGAGGTCATTCACACCAACACAGACAATGACAGAATTGTATTTGTACTTGTTCTGGAGCGACCTGAGTGCTTGTGTTATGCGGCAGGCAGCTAACTGCAACCTTCTCCTTGTCCAGCCTAGTTAGTGGGACATCAGTGTGCCTGACTATAGAATCGCCTATTACTAGTGTGTTGGGTATGTTATTTTGCCTTAAGGGCTATGATTGCGTGGCACACTGCGGTTTTTATAGCAGGAAAGTGAAAGACAGAAATTAGCCCAAAATGGCCAATAAACTACTAAATTCTGGACTGAAACCACTCCTCCACGGACAGATAGGCTGCTCAAAGCTCCCCTCTCACAGCTGAATGGAGAAACTTCCTTCTATCCAAGTAAGATATGGGCAACACAGAAACTTGTAACACAGCTCTGGATTCAGCATTAACCTGAAAACTGGGCTATACTAGTTCAGAAAGGCGGGAAAAGTACAGTTGTGTACCTACCATAAATGTAGATGTTCGAGTGTATTCACTGTTGCAGTCATTACACTTGGGTTATCCTGCTGGTAGGCTACCCACAGTCGGCCTGAATTCCAAAGTACTGGTCTGGCGTCGGTTGCGGTCGCCTCTTCCCTGACGTTACTGCGCCAGGGGGTATAAAAGGTGCAGCTGACACCATTTTCTTCAGTTTTTCTTGCCCCAGATGTCAGGTGCCCCCAAAAGGGTAGGCTAAAAAATTCTGATCATAAAAAAGCATGCACAAAACCTTCATCTACAAGCAAATACATCACATAGGTTGTATAGAATAGAGAAGTACAGATAAGTCCCAGCAATGAAAGGGGGATGGTGGGAGGGTAACCTGGATTGCAACAGTGAATACACTCAACATCTACATTTATGGTAGGTACAAAACTGTACTATGTTCATCGTGTTTCACTGTTCAAGTCATTACACTTGGGTTGAATCCCAAAGCTGAGGTTGGGTGGCTGGGCCTAAATAGAATTAGGAGTGGCTATGAGGCCCTGCAGAATTGCAGTGGCAAAGCCTGCTCTGGATTTAGAGTAAAGAGGTAAGTGGCAGTGCTTTGTAAAAGTGCGCACTGAAGTCCATGTTGCAGCCTCCAAAATGTCCTTGGTTGGTACTCCTCTGAGGAAGGCTGCTGAAGTGGCTGCTTCTCTGGTAGAATGTGGCCTAATGCCCTTAGGCACTGATTTGCCATGTTGTGAATAGCAGAAACGAATGCAGTGGCCTATCCATTTTGAAATAGTCTGCTTTGAAATAGCTTTTCCTTGTGATCCTGCAGCATATGCCACTAAGAGCTGCTCAGTCTTTCTGAAAGCTTTAGTTTTGTCCAAGTAAAAGCGTAGCTGTCTGTGTATGTCCAAAGAATGCAGAAGTCTCTTCCCCTTACTCTGCGGGTTTGGATAAAAGGTAGGCAAACATATGGTTTGGTTAAGAGCCACACTGGACACTACCTTAGGCATAAATGTTGGGTTTGTCCTTAGAGAAACCCTGTCGGATGGAAAATAATAAAAGGTTCCACAGCCATTAGTGCCTGTAACTCTGAGACTCTTCTTGCTGAAGTTATTGCTAGGAGAAGAGCTGTTTTCTATAAGTATTTTATCTCATCTCTGTATTGGCTGGCTCAAAAGGAGGCAGTGCTAGTTTTTCCAAGACAAAATTGAGGTCCCATGCAGGTATTGGAGCTCTCCTTGGAGGTCTTATGTTTTTGGCCCCTCTGAGATACTGCCTTAGCAGTGGATGAGAGAAAATAGGTGGGTCCGTATTGTAATGAGCTGAAATGGCAGAGGCATGGATCTTAATTGATGAGAAGGATAGGTCTTTGTCCAGCATCTCAGTTAGGTATTGTAAAACCTGAGGAATATTTGGTACAAGCATGTCAATTCCTTGTGCCTGGTTCCAAGCACAGAATCTCTTCCATTTTTCTGCATAAGATTTTCTGGTGCTGGGCCTCCAAAATAACATCCATAACTGCTTTAGAGAGAGGTGTGTTCTGAATGGTTATATTATCCGCCATGCAGCCAGACATAGGGTTCTGAGCTGGCCGTGTAGGATCTGATTGTTTTGTTGGGTTAGCAAATGAGGAATTTGAGGTAATGTCCAGGCTGGGACTTGAGACAAGCTCTTTAGGATTAGGTACCAGCGCTGGCGTGGCCAGTCTGGGGGCAATCAGGATAATTTTTGGCTTCTCTTGTCTGACCTTTAGGAGTACCTTGGGGAGGAGAGGCAGAGGAGGGAAGGCAGATACTGTAAGGGCTTTCCAGCTGAATGAAAGGGCGTCCACTTTCCATGCTTGTTCGTGATAAGTCCGAGTGCAGAATCTCTGTAGCTGGCAGTTGTGAGGGGAGGCAAACAGATCTATGTCTAGGCACCCCCATTTCCCTGTTATCATTCTGAAGATTTGTGGATCTAGTTTCCACTCGTGAGGATCCATGAGGTTTCTGCTTAGTTAGTCTGCCAAAGTATTTGTCTTTCCTGGCAGGAATTGTGCTTGCAGGTGTACTTGATAAGTCAATGCTGTGTTCCACAAAGTCATGGCTTGTCTGCAGAGGGGGTAGGAATGTGTGCCTCCTTGCTTGTTTATGTACCACATGACTGTAGCATTGTCCGTCTTTATCAGCAGTCGTCCTGGATGAAGTAGGTCCTTGAAGGCTGTCAGTGCATTCTGTACAGCTAGCATCTCTTTTTGATTGATATGTAGATGCATCTGGCTTGTGGGCCATGTGCCCATAATACATTTTCCTGCCATGTGTGCCCCCCAGGCATAATCTGATGCATCTGTTGTTAGTGTCTGCCTGGCTGTGGGTAAAGCGAATGGCTGTCCCTTGTTGTGGTGACAGGCCTGTGCCCACCATCTAAACTCCTGTTGCAGGCAGGGAATAAGAGTAATTAATGTTTCCAGGCTGTGGCAATGCTGAGTCCAAACACTTTTTAGATACCATTGTAGTTTCCTCATATGCAGTCTTGCATATGGAATTAGTAGAATGCAGGATGCCATGTAGCCCAGAGCCTGCAGAATTTTTCTTGCAGATAACTGGGTCTTTGTTGCTATGTTTTCGAAGTAAGAAGTCAGTTGCCATTGTTTGTCTGGCGTGAGATGAGCCATCTGGGCAGTTGTATTTAAGCTTGCACCCAGGAATATTATCTCTTGAGAGGGTACCAGTTTTGATTTATTTTTGTTTACTGTGTACCCTATGTAAATTAGTAATCTTTTTACAAATGCCAGATGCTTTAGTAGAATGTCTTTGGTCTCTGCTTGAAGGCAGTCATCCAAGTAGGGAAATATTTGAATTCCTCTTTGTCTGCAAAATGCAATTACTGGTGCCAGGCATTTTGTGAAGACCCTGGACGCAGTAGATAAGCTAAAGGGCAGTGCAGAGAATTGGTAGTGCACTGTGCCAGCTAGGAATCTGAGGTATCTTCTGCAAGATTGCCTGATTGGGACATGCAGGTATGCCTCTGAGGTCCAAAGTTACAAGCCAAGCCTTCTTGCCCAGCATGGGCAGAAGCTGCTGCAAAGTCAACATTTTGAATTTTGGAACGTCCAGAAAAGTATTTAGAATAGACAGGTCCAGAATTGGTCTCCAGGCTTTGTCCTTTCTTTGTACTAAGAAAAGTCTTGAGTAAAATCCTTGTCCCTGCTCTTGTTGTGGCACTGACTGAATAGCCCTCATGTCCATGAGAGATGAAACTTGTTTTTGTGCCTCTGCCCATTGATTGTGTGGCAGGTCTGGCATACCTTTTGCCTTTAGAAGGGTGAGAAAGTGGAACCTGTAGCCCTGAGAGACTATATTTAAGACCCATTTGTCCTGGGTGATCCTGTGCCAATTGTGTGAAAAAAGTGCTAGCTTTCCCCCTAAGGGAGCTGCCAAAAGATAAGTGCTTGGCACTGGCAGAGGGAAGTCATTGGGACTGTTTCCTATAAGGCTGTGATTTGTCTTATCCGCTTTCGGAGGTAGAAGCACCCCATTGTTTGGGCCTGTATGAGCCCTGGGGCTGTTGCCTGCCTCTAGGGCATCTGAATCTGCCTCTTTGTGACCTGTCTGACACTGGAAAGGACCAATTCTTAGAAGGCCAGTTCCTGCTAAATCTGGGTGGCTGTACCTGTAAAAAATCCTGTACTGTCTGCATAGATTTAGCTTTATCCTCCATTTCCTTAAACACCTTTTCTGCCTTAACACCAAACAAAGTATCATGCTGTAATGGAGCATCCAATAATTTTGCTTTAACATGATCAGGCAGATTCTGTTCCTTTAACCAAGCATACCTTCTAATAACAGAACCTGTAACAGCGGCCCTGCACGAGGCCTCCAGTGAATCATAACCACATTGCAAAGTATGTTTTCCCACTTGTTCAGCTGCAAGCAATAAATCCTGTAAATCTTTGTTCGCAGAACATTCAGAATTTGTCAACATTTTTTGTTTTAACAAACACATTAAGTATTGCTGATATTTGAACATATGAAACTGACAATTTAAAGCCCTTACAGCCAAGGTAGCAGAAGTGTAGACTTTTTCCCCCATCTGTCAAGAGCCCTAGAATCTCTATCTGAGGGGACAGGATTTTTAGCAGTAGCAGCCTTGACCCCTTTGGGACCCTGTGAGATAGTTTCTGGGTCAGCAGCAGCAGGGTTTTTATATAGAAATTTATGGGAATCTGGAACCCTGTAGTATCTGTCCAGCTTAACAGGTGCAGGAGGTAGAGTCTGGAGACAGGCCGGACTCTGAAAATACATAATCTACTATGTCTAGAACAGGAGGAATTGCAAGAGGTCTGTGCTGAGGAAGTAAAAGAAAGTCTCTAAGCCTTTTCTTAAAATCTGAATAATCTTAGCTCTCCCAGTGGAAATGCTCCCTCATGGTATGCAGGGTTTCCCCAAATGAGTAATCCTCAGGAGGAGAAGCTGAAGGAATAGAATCTTCAGCATCAGAATCCTCATAGGGAGGAATAGAATATCCCTGTTCTGAAGAGGAATCAGAGGAAATGGAAGCCTAATCAGAGGAATCATATTCAGTATCTTGCCTAGGCCGCCTCTTATCAGGAGGGGGATGGGTACCCCTGATCAAAGTAATTAGGTCTTCGGCCATTTTGAGCATCTGTTTCTTGGGCATAGAAGTCTGTCCTGGAGAAAGCTGTACTTGTTTCCTTGTCTTTAAAACTGCTTTAGACTTTGTCTTGGGTGCTGAAGTAGGCTTTATATAAAGTTGTGTAGGTCTGAAAACACCCTCAGAAGCCGATGCCTGCTCAGTGGCTCCAGACCCATCTGAGGGATTAATTTCCAAAGGGCCAATACCTTGAGTATCCAGAGGCCTAGTTGTCTCCACGTGGGAGTCGGAGGCGGCCTGTGGCTCTGAGGTAGCAGGAGTCAGAGGCTGCGAAAGAGCCTCACTGAGCACTGGCGAACCGGCAACTGGCCTAGAAGAGGCTTCGTCGTCAGTTTTGGACCTCGGATGCCTGTCCTTTTCTTTATTCTTGTGCTTTTTATGAATTGCGATAGTCGGTTGTTCCGACGGCATTATATAGTTAAACCTTCAGCCAAAGTAATGAAAAGCAAAATCGTTCCGACGCTTTATCGTGCATTGGTTAAATCTAGCACAAAACCGACAACGAGCAACGTCGTGGTCAGGGCATAGGCAAGGAATACAGTAAGAATGAAAATCCTTATGAGGTATTTGCTTCCCACAAGAAATACAATTGTTAACCTTTTCTGACATCTGTCTGGAGCAAGAAAAAAGTTTCCCCAACGGGGTACTTAGCTTTATTGAAGACTTCGGATCTGAAATTCAATTTTGAAAATCTCAGGAGTCGGCCTACCGGCACTTGCGAACTGCTTTTGCTTCGGGCACCGCATGGCAAGAAAGACTGAAGAAAATGGCGTCGGCTGCATCTTTTATACCCCTGGCGCACTGACTGCAGGGAAGAGGTGACAGCAACTGACGCCGGACCAGGACTTTGGAATTCAGGTCGACTGCGGGTAGCCTGCCAGCAGGATAACCCAAGTGTAATGACTGCAAAAGTGAAACACGATGAACATCAAGTATATATATATATATATTTTTTTTTCAGAAAACAGTGCAGATACAATCAAAACTACACTTTAACTGCACAGAAAAGGCCATCACACTTTTATGTGTAGCCTATAACAGTTAGATTATTTAAACACAAAAATGACTTGATTCAAGTGCAGGCAGCAAATAAGTACAGTATGAAGCAATTAAAAACTTTTTAAATCACAGAAACACTAAAAAAAAAAAACTGGCGTTTTAGGTGTAATTAGTTAAGACAGCAAGAAAAGCAGAAAAATTATACTAAATCACTCCAAAGTCTCTCTCTCTTGTCTCTCTGCTGCTGTAGACTCTGCAAAACACATGGAAGGCACTTGCTAAGCGGAATACAAGCGCAAACACTGCGCAAATGCGGTTTTTATAGCAGGGAAGTGAAAGAGATAGAAATTAGACAAAAATGGTCAATAAACTACTAATTTCTGGGCTGAAACCACTCCTCCAGGGACAGATAGGCCCCCCTCTTCTCACAGGTGAGCAATGAAATTTCCTTCTAATCCAAGTAAGATATGGGCAACACAGAAACTTGTAACACAGCCCTGGATTCAGCAGTGACCTGAAAACTGGACTATACTAATTCAGAAAGGTGGGAAACATGCAGAATAATTATTTGTTAATGACGTTTAAGGGAATGCAGGAATTGAACAAGCTGCAATGTTTGACTGACAATGACTATATAGAATATTATACATGTATAATGTTTGCAAATGAAAATGTCAAAATAGTTTGTTTTCATTTATATAAATGTATGACTGCCTGTGTCATAAGTGCTAATTAATAAACATGTTTATTTAAAATAAAATGTATAAAAGGATATGGATGGGTCTGTGAAAGATAGGTTGTTTTCAGCTACTCAACAACAGACTGCTCAAGCACAGGTGCTGGAGGGACAGCAGGGGTAGGGGGGACGGGAGTGAGGACCAAATGTTGGTTCCCCCATCCTCAGGAGAAAGTCTAAGCTCAGTGCAATATACAGTACATGAACTGGGCCAGCACTGTGTTGCAGGACGGATGAGCTGCTTAGTCAGGAGGTTGCCCATGCTCAGAAGAGGGCACTCACATGCACACACACACACACACACACACACACACACACACACACACACACACACACACACACACACACACACACACACACACACACACACACACACACACACACACACACACACACACACACACACACACACACACACACACACCCCGCTGGAGTGAAGAAATCTCAGACCTTGCAAGGCTGACACAAGAGAGAAGGATTTATGTCGCACTATCCAGCAGCTACATTATGTGGCACCAGCATAATTAATCTCCTTACCGATCCCAGACAGCAGTCGGGCTGTGTCTATGGAAGCAGACCCAGTGAATGATGAAAGGAACTGATGGTGGCTGACTGTCAGGCTGGGGGGGGGGGGACGGACGGACAATTGACTGCTCATTTCCTCTTGGCTTGAAAATGACTGCCCATTATGCTAACTGCTCATTACATTTTGAAGCTGTGTGTGTGTGTGTCTTTCTTTGTGTGTGTACGTATGGAATTTATTTCATTTTTTGGGGAGGGGGACTGGCTACTACTCCCCGAATGCTCCATCTTCCCCAGGCCATTGCATTTTGTGTTCCCTCTCTGTGTGTCTTTTGTCTCTCTAGACAAAAAAACTGCTTCACTACTAAACTACTGGCACACCCTTAATCCAAGAATGAGCAAAAATATAGGAACCACCATAAAGAAGCCAAATAGGTTTTGAATTGCAAGTGGTACTAATCACTAGATATGCCTGTAATGTCACATAAGCCAAGTATACAAAGGTGCTACAAAGGAGCTGCTCCTCTTTTGCCCACCACCCAACACTCTTGCAGCTTCCTGTCACTGCTCTGGCCTTTGCACTAAAGTTAATAACCTGGACATGTTAACATTGAGCTCCCACAGCTTCCCTTCCTAAAAGAAGTGAGCAGGCATTGTCTCATCACTCCTCTTTCCAATGTTATCAGTTCCTCCATTACCCAGGTTAATCTGATCACAGACAGGGCTTCATCCTTTTCTGCCCCATAGTTGACACAACTCTATGTGATTCAAGGGTCCAGTGTATTACAGAAAAACAGCATTCATGTTTAATTCTGCAAGTGATCACCCTCTGAATTGGACTGAGAATAATAAAAACAAAGAGGGTAGATGGTTAAGTCCTCTATATGGAGAGTGCATGAGGTCCTTTATCCTTTCAAAATAATGCATTCACTAATTTTTCACAAAGCACACTTGTTAAAAAGTAACCTATTTCAGAATGTTTACTTGAGGAAACAACTACATGCAGTTGCTGCCTTGCAATTTTGTTTAGGCTAGTTTGGTTTGGAGGAAGAATGGTGAATCCACTAAAAACAAACTCAAATATTGTTTGGCCAAGTCCAGATGACCAAACTGAACTTTTGATCACTTTTCTCTTCTATTTAGTCTTCCACTGGTGGGGAGTCCCTGGATATCTCTCTCTCTCTTTTAACAGACTTCCTGGTTGCCAAACCTTGGAGTGAGTTGCACAACAAAACAAAAGTTCCACTCTTACGGTTGGTGCCAGCCAACATCTGTTCACAAGGAGTTAGTCATCAACAGACTGAATTAATACTCACTAAACATCACAGAAAAGTCTACCTTATTTGCAGAGATCACTGCCAATGTCAAGAGAGGTTCGGGTCCTCCAAAAGAATTACATTAGAAAATCGGTAAGCAATTAAAGAGTGTTGGGAGAAGGACAAGGACAATGAGCAGGAAAGACATTTATCATTGTGTTGCTGCTGCTGCTTCCTGTAAGAACCAGTTGTTATCCACTTGGGACATTTATCTGAAGAGGAATTTTTACTGATGTGGGAATACAGTACATGTCACCTCATTGGTTTCAAGTTTGTACCACCTGATAAAGCCAGACTATGGCACAGGCAACTTAGGTCTGACTACTGTCTTGGATGTCTGTAAAAGCTGGTTGAAGAGCGTGGCAATCAGTGGTGTTGCTGTCTCACCCATCATGGGGGAGTGAGGTGGCCCTGATTCACCACATGGATGACATCTGCCAGGCAATCCAAGTGTTTATCCAGTAGAGCTAAGCTCATGCTACCACAGTGAACTTGCACTAAGTACCAAGGAGAAACTAGCATGCTAAACATGCTTCCCCTTGGGAGGTAGCAATCATAGGACCAGAAAAGCCATCAAGGTGGAGGGGGTGTTCCCAACAGGAGAGAACAGGTTGTCCCCCAGGAATAACAAGCTGGTCCACTTTCTACTGCCTGTCTCTTGCCACATTACAAAGAACTTATGGGGATTACTGGCAAATGAATGGGCTGTAGAACTCATCTACACAGGAATAGTCTGCTCCCATTCTGCCAGAACAAATGGGCCAAAAGGGTGGAGAGCAAATGAGTAACCAGTCAAAGTCCTGGAGGAGGGAAAAGGAAAAACAAAGTTATGTATTTGCATAACATTCCATTTGTGTTGTCCATTTTCATTCTTGCTCAACTGCTGACTCTGCCACTTCTTCCAAACCAAAGCATCTTGAACTCTAGATCTGCTCCCTTTACCCATAATGCCCCAACAACCTAACATACCTCAGATCTTGTTTGTTGCCCATTTAACAACACAGCAGTACAAAATAATATAAGAATGGAAGCTGGAGCTGAAACAAGGAACAGAGGTTCCTCCAAAACTCTTCAATGTCTCCAGGAGTAGAAAAAGGACAGGGTAGGTGGGTGGGAAGCAGAAGAAGAATGAAAATGATAACACAGATGGAACGTTACGGTGAGTACATAACTTTTAAATCTGATCTTGTCCATTTTCATTCATTCCTCAACTGTTGGGACAGACGCCCCAGCTACCTAAAACATGGAACTCTAATGACAATGCAGAGTACTGCCAGGCCAAAGGCTGCTCTTCCCCTAGAGACCAGGTCCACTTCGTAATGAGCAATAAAAGAATGAGGATTAGCCCAAGTTGCAGCTAGATGCACAAATGAAGGGAAGTTCTGGACAAAAAAGCTGATGAAGTTACCAGAGACGTGGTGGAGTGGGCTCTGGGTGATTTTGGCAAAGGTAGTTCCATGCTTTGATAAAGGCAATACAATCAGTTAACCATTTGGTCAAAGTGACTTTAGATACTGGTTTGCCTAGTTTAGAATCAGAAAATGAAACAAAATTGTTTAGACCTTCTTACATGTTTAGTTCTGTGAAGGTAAAAACCAATTGTCTGTGTATATCTAACAAATGCAACAAATACTCACATTTGTTCAAAAAAAATTAGAAAGAACACTGGAAGATTTATGACCCGATTAATATTTTACTCAGAAACCACTTTTGGTAAAAAGAATGTATTAGTTTATAGAGAATCCTTATCCTTCTGGAAAACTAAATATGGGGGTTTAAGAGGACAATGCTTAAAGTTTCGACAAGAGTCTGGCAGATGCAATAGCAGCTAAGAAAACAGTCTTCCAGGTCAAAAATTTTAGAACAGATTTAGCTGAAGGTTCAAAGGGGGGTTGAGTCAAAGCCTGGAGTTGTTGTGTCTTTCGGCTTTTCCCGGTTAGGGGTCCACAGCAGGACTCCAGTCCGCTAATGACTGGTAGTTGGTTTTTACGTGCCGAGTTACAAGCCCTGATGCACAACCTTTAACGAAGGTACGCCCATTCATGCAGGTCTCCACGCAGAATACGCTCTAGATGAGAATCGAACCAGACAGCGTTTTACTGTGAGGTGACAACGCTACAGCAGCACCACCACCTGGAGTACAATGTTTAAATCCAAAGGAGGGGTAGGATCCTTTAAAGGAGGTCCAATTAAAAAGGTTCCCCTTAGACAGGCTTTGTAAAGCTTAGAAGAAGCTAAAGTAGAATTATTTACTCCCAGATGAAAGTCGGAAATGGTTGCTAATTGTATTCCAATAGTTGAAGTAGCACCTTCATTGACAATTATTGCCAAAATTGAAATCTGTGCTGAAAAGAGATCCAAGATTTTGCTTAGGGCCCAAAGAACACATCTTTTCCATTTACTCTTGTAAATCTTTCTGGTGGAAGCTTTAAGGGAAGATAATGTAATGGATGGGGGAGCTCAGCATGGACTGTCTAAGTAAGCAATGGACTGGGAGAAAAGTACAGTTGTGTACACCTACCATAAATGTAGATGTTCGAGTGTCTTCACTGTTGCAGTCATAACTGTAGGGTGTTCCTGCCGGCAGGCAGCCCGAGGTCGGCCAGAATCACAAAGTCTGGGTCCGGCGTCGGCTGTACAAGCTAGTACCCTGACGTCAGTACGCTCTGGTACATAGCCCTCAGCCGACGCCATCTTCTCCAGCCTTTCTTGCCCCAGATGTCAGAAATCCCCCCAAAAAAAACAAAAATGAGTTCAACAAGGAAACACAAACACACCATAAAAGAGAAAAAAGAGGGGATAGGAGGGAGGGAAACACCGACTGCAACAGTGAAGACACTCGAACATCTACATTTATGGTAGGTGTACACAACTGTACTATGTTCTTCGTGTTTCACTGTTGCAGTCATAACTGTAGGGTGGAATCCCAAAGCAGTGGAGAAAGGGAGGAGGCTTAGATAGAAGAAGGGGCAGCAAGAAGGCCCTGCAAAACAGCAGAGGCAAAACCTGCCCTGGTCTTAGAATACAAAGGGAGATTGTAGTGCTTGGAAAAGATATGCACAGAACTCCAAGTGGCAGCTTCCAAGATATCCTTGGTAGGAACTCCTCTGAGAAAAGCTGTAGAAGTAGCAGCTGCTCTAGTAGAATGACTTCTCACAGTACCTGGAAACTGTTTCCCATGATGAGTGTAACAAAATCTTATTCCATAAGCAATCCATTTAGAAATAGTTTGTTTGGAAATAGCCTTTCCAAGAGAACTGGAGGCAAAAGAAACAAACAATTGGTTAGGTTTTCTGAACTCTTTAGTCTTGTCCAAGTAAAATCGTAACTGTCTGTGTACGTCCAATGAATGCAAAATCCTTTTCCCTTTATTTCGAAGATTAGGAAAGAAGGTAGGAAGGTGAATTGTCTGATTTAAAGCAACTTTCAAAATTACCTTAGGCATGAAAGTAGGATTGGTCCTCAAGGATACTCTGTCTTGATGGAAAATAAGGTATGGTTCCACAGCCATGAGAGCTTGCAACTCTGAGACCCTTCTGGCAGAAGTCAATGCTAACAAAAGAACTGTCTTCCACGACAAAAAACTTAATATCAGAAGCCGCAGCAGGCTCAAAAGGAGGCAAAGTGAGTTTTTCCAAAACATAGTTAAGATCCCAGGCAGGGACAGGAGGGGTCCTGGGAGGCCTCAAATTCTTAGCTCCTCTCAAGAATTGTCTCACCAATGGGTGAGAAAAAACAGGAGGATCAGTATTGAAATGAGCAGATATAGCAGAAGCATGAATCTTAATGGAAGAAAAGGAAAGGCCTTTAGACAAAAGGTCTGCAAGGTAAAGCAAAATAGACGAGAGATCAGGCACAAAAGGGTTAGAGCCTCGGTCCTGCATCCAAATACAAAATCTTTTCCATTTAGAGGCATAGGATTTCCTAGTGCTAGGCCGTCTAGCTTCTAGAAGAACATCCAAAACTTGTTGGGGGAGCTTAGAAGAAATCAAATTCCCTTGAAGAGCCAAGCTGCCAGGCAAAGGGTCTTGAGATGAGGGTGTAGCATCTGACCCTGATGCTGGGACAGAAGAGAAGGGTACAGAGGAAGGATCCAAGGAGGTTCCAAGAACAGATGCTGTGAAGTTGGATACCAAAACTGTCGAGGCCAATTTGGAGCAATCAAGATGATGAACTTGGGCTTGTCCTGTTTTATCTTCAGTAATACCCGAGGAAGAAGAGGAAGAGGAGGGAAGGCATATCCCGAAAGGTTCCTCCAACTGAATGACAAAGCATCCACTTTCCAAGTTGTTTTGTGGAAGGACCTGGTGCAAAATAGAGGCAGCTGATGATTGAGATGGGATGCAAACAGATCTATCTGGGGACACCCCCAAACTGCAGTTATCCTGTTGAATAAGTTGGTGTCTAGCATCCATTCGTGAGGATCCGAAATGTTTCTGCTTAGGCTGTCTGCTAAGAGATTCTGCTTTCCTGGAATGAATTGAGCCTGAAGATGCAGATTCAGACTTAGAGCTGTGTCCCATAAAGCCATAGCTAGTCTGCAAAGGGGGTAAGAATGAGAGCCCCTGCTTGTTTATGTACCACATGACTGTGGTGTTGTCTGTATGAATTAGAAGAGGCCCTGGTTGCAAAAGGTTCTTGAAGGCTAGAAGAGCATTTTGAACTGCCAACATTTCCTTCAGATTGATGTGCCAGTGAAGATGGTTCTTTGTCCAGGTTCCCTGCTGGCAATTGTTTTGAAAATGTGCTCCCCAAGCATAATCAGAGGCGTCCGTGGTTATGATTTGAGAAGGTTGAGGTAGACGAAAAGGCTTTCCTTCGTTTAAAGCACACACCCTGGACCACCAAAGGAACTCCTTCTGGAGGCAGGGGATCAGAGGAATCATAGTGTCCAGATCGTGGTAATGCTGTGACCACACACTTTTTAGATACCATTGAAGCTTTCTCATATGAAGCCTTGCATTTGGGATTAACAGAATGCATGAAGCCATGTAGCCCAGAGCCTGCAGGAATTTCCTTGCAGTGAGCAGAGTTAAAATTGCCAAGGTTTTGAAAATTGAAGCCAGCTGTTATTTGTTTTTCTGGAGTAAGGAAGGCCCTTTGTAAGGTTGTATTTAGGAGGGCTCCCAAAAATATCATTTGTTGAGAAGGGATCAACTGTGACTTTTTTATGTTCACTGACAATCCCAGTAGGATGAGAAGATGTTGAACAAAATCCAGATGTAGAAGTAAAAGATCCTTGCTGTCTGCCTGAATAAGGCAGTCGTCCAAATAGGGGTAAATCTGAATCCCCTGAAGTCTGCAATAAGCCACTACTGGGGCCAGGCACTTGGTAAAAACCCTGGGCGCAGTAGATAACCCAAAGGGCAGTACAGAGAATTGAAAGTGCCTCGAGCCTGCCTTGAATCTGAGGAATTTCCTGCGTTCCTGCCTGATGGGAATGTGTAAGTAGGCCTCCTTTAGGTCCAATGTCACCATCCAAGCGTCCTGGGAGAGCATTGGAATCAGTTGTTGCAGAGTAAGCATCTTGCATTTTGGAATTTCCAAAAAGGTGTTTAACACTGAAAGGTCCAGAATAGGTCTCCATGAGTTTTGTTTTCTTGGAACCAGAAACAGTCTTGAGTAAAAGCCTTTTCCCATTTCTGAGAGAGGAACAGGCTCTATGGCTCTCATGGCCAGTAGAGCATCCACTTGATTTAAGGCCTCTGACCATTGATGTTTTGGCAGATCTGGCCAACCGATAATCCTTGGCAGAGTATGAAAATGGAACTTGTAGCCTCTTAAAATCATGTCCAATACCCATTTCTCCTGGGTAATATGAGCCCAATTTCTGTAAAAAAGAGAAAGCTTTCCTCCGAGAGGAGCATCCAGGTAAGGAGGTCCTGTAGCCCAACCGAGAAAGTCATGGAGTCTGTTTCCTTTGAGATTGGGATCTGTCTTCTCCCCTTCTAGGTGAAGAAGCAGTCCATTGTCTGGATCTGTAAGAGGCCTGAGCTTGACCACGACCTCTGGAGCGTCTATATCTTCCCCTTTGAGGCCTGTCAGACGTGGGAAAGGACCAATTTTTGGAGGGCCAATTTCTGGAAAATCTAGGAGGCTGAACTTGTAAGAAATCTTTCACAGTCTGCATAGATTTTGCCTTTTCTTCCATCTTTTTAATAACCTCCTCAGCCTTAGATCCAAATAAAACATCATGCTGAACGGGGGCATCTAAAAGCTTAGCCTTAACCTGTTCCGGCAAACTTAGTTCACGAAGCCAGGCATGTCTCCTAATAACAGTACCAGAGGCTGCGGCCCTGCAAGAAGCTTCAAAAGCATCAAAACCACAATGTAAACTATGCTTGTTCACTTGTTCAGTTGCATGCAATACATCCTGTAATTCCTTATCCTCTGCACATGCTGGAAAAGTAGCAAGCTTTTGCTTCAAAACAGACAAAAGAAATTGCTGATACTTAAACATATGGAACTGGCAATTTAAAGCCCTAATAGAAAGGGTAGCAGAAGTATATACCTTTTTACCCCACCTGTCTAATGCACGAGAATCCTTCTCAGAGGGAATAGGATTTTTGGAAGAAGCAACCTTAGCAGCCTTAGAACCCTGAGAAATAGTTTCAGGATCTGCAGAAGGGTTCTTAAATAAGAATAAATGAGAATCAGGGACCCTGTAAAATCTATCAGGCTTAGAAGGAGCAGGGGGCATGGAATCAGGATTCAAATTAGCCTCAGAAAAGGCATCATCCACAATATCAAGAACAGGAGGAATAGCTAAAGGCCTGTGTTGAGGAAGAAGAAGGAATTCCCTAAGCCTCTTCTTGGAAGCAGAATAATCCTGACCTTCCCAATGAAAATGTTCCCTCATCTCATGTAAGGTCTCCCCAAAAGAAAAATCCTCAGGCGGAGAAGCAGAGGGCAAGGAATCCTCAGCATCCGAATCCTCATAAGGAGGAAAAGAATATTCCTGATCAGAGGAAGAAACAGAAGATACAGAAGCCTGGTCAGAGGAATCCAAAGGAACATCCTGTTGAGGCCTTTTCTCTGGAGGGGGGTGAGAACCCCTAATCATTGTAAGCAAATCTTCAGCCATCCTTAGCAATTGCTTCTGTGTCTTGAGAGTAGATTCAGAAGTAGCTTGAGCAGAAACTTTAGGCTAAACTGGAGTCTTAGACTTTGCCTTTGTCTTTGATATAGTGATGAGAGTAGGCCTGAATACCCCCTCAGAAGCCGGTACCTGCACAGCGATTCCGGACCCATCTGAGGGAGCGACGTCTGAAGGTCCTGCAACAGGTGAAACAGTAGGCCTTGCTGGCTCCCCATGGGAGTCCGTATTGGCCAACGGTTCAGAAGTGGCGGACGACAGGGGCTGCAAAAGCGTCTCACTGACGACAGCCGAACCGGACACTGGCTCCAGCTGCAACGAATCTTGTTTGGACCTCGGAGGCCTGTCTTTATCTTTGCGCTTCTTTTGAATTCCGGTAGTATCCGAAGACATTCTATAATTGAAGCGTCTGCCAAAGTAATTTCAAGTGCGAGAATTGAACCTGGCACAGAACCAACAAGAAACGTCGTGGTCAGGGCCTAAGCAAGGTAGACAGTAAGAGTGGAAATCTTTACGAGGTATCTGTTTTCCACACGCTATACAATTATTAACTTTTTCTGACATCGGAGGAACAAGAAAAAGATTCCCCAACGGGATACTTAGCTTTGAGAAGAGAAGTAAGAACTTCGGACCGACAACAGTCAAATACGCTGTTCGAAAGTCGCCAACCAACAACTTGCGAGCTGCTTTCCACCGCACGGCAAGAAAGACTGGAGAAGATGGCGTCGGCTGAGGGCTATGTACCAGAGCGTACTGATGTCAGGGTACTAGCTTGTACAGCCGACGCCAGACCCAGACTTTGTGATTCTGGCCAACCTCGGGCTGCCTGCCGGCAGGAACACCCTACAGTTATGACTGCAACAGTGAAACACGAAGAACATCCATGCTGTCAACTTGAGGCCTGTTAAGTCTGGGCGAGTCATGTCCATTGGATGAGACAGGAGGTCTGGAACTAGATTCAGAATCCATGGTGGATGTAGAAAATGATGCCAGAGGAAGGGAAACCAAATCTGACAAGGTCAGTAATGATCAGAGGGTAACCATGCTCTTCAATCGAGAAGTTTTCTGTAGAAATTTTGGGATGGGGTAACAGGGGATAGGCAAGAGAGACTGGGGGGCAAGCGTGAAGTGGGGGATCAGGTCAAGCAACTTGTTGCATTTGTTGTTGAGGGTAGAGACTAACAGATTGCAGCATGGTTAGTCACACTGATGGAAGATAGTCTCTGCTATGTTGATACTGAGACATGAGAGGCATCAGAATGGACCTGCTTAACTTGTCTGCAATCATGTTGGATTTGCTATCAGAAAATGATTGGAAGAGTGCGCCCACTGGCAAACACTTGTAGCTTCTAGACAGAGAGGGTAAGATCTGGTTCCCACCTGTTTGTTGATGTACCAGACTACTGACATTGTCCATCTGGATTGCAAAAGTCCCTTTTGGGAGTGTGTCTTGAAATGCCTGCAATGCTAAGAGCACAGCTGTCATCTTCAAGAAACTAATATACATTTTGGCCTCTTCGGAAGACCATGTGCCTTAGACTGCCCCTCTCAGGAAATGCCCCCCACCTGAGCTGAGAGAGACATCCATGGTCACCAAGACAAAAAGGCGTTTTTTGCGGAGTTGATTTAATGTGGCCACCAAAGAAGGTCATTCTCGCATGCTTGAGTAATTCTGACTGGCATGGATAATGGGTGCTGGAGAACAGATCATGGAGGGGAAAAGGAAGACTACCAATGATAGCATTAAGAGGTACACAAGGAGTAGGAGAGAAAAGGCCTACTATACAAATATAACTATGGTAAAGGGAGGAGAGAGAAATAATTGAAATTAAACTCACTTAAAAGTGAAACTATCGATTAGACAATACCCAAAGCTTGACAGCTTGCAATCTAAGTCTGTTCAAAATGGTGGCAAATGAGATCTGAGGTTTGTTGGGTTGGTGGGGCATTATGCGTAAAGGGAGGAGCTCGAGAATTAAAGATTCTACTATCTGGAAGAAGCGGCAGAGTTGATCTGAACTAAACAATTGAGTAATGAATGAAAATGGACAACAGATGTACAGTTGTGCCATCTACACTGGGTCCAAAATCTATCACATCAGAAAATGCTATTCGAAAAGACAGCAATGAACAAGAAAATGAGAGGAGGAGAGGGAGAAATTAAATCAATCACAAAAGGTGAGAAGAAAACAGTGACTGGGAAGAATCCTGTAGTGACTTCCAGTAATCTACAGGAAAAAAAATATATCAAATATGCTCAGAGCTGATTAAAACAAATTAAACACTGAAAGGGTAATATCAACTCAAATAACAAAAGGCTGTAAAAAATGGAAGCTTCAAAAAGATATTCAGATGAGCTGATAAAACTGCAAAAATCGGAGGTCAAAATGAAGAACAGGCTGGCCAAGTATGAATCTGCTTGAGGAGATGTTTAGAGAAATGGTAAAATTAGATTCTGCTGTACCAGAGAAACTGGAACGAACAGTGTGTGTTAATTTTATGAAAGCACAAATAATCAACTGGACTGGTATTCCATAGCAGGAGTTGTAAATTGGAAGGGCACATCTTCTGTATGCTCCAAACCTGGCCATGAGAAGGCAGTCCAGACAGTTAATAGATGCAATCCTACCAGCAGAAAAAGGTGATTCTGAGAAAACTGTGTCAGAAGGACCAAATACTAAAAGTGAGAGACAGAGTGTTTGAGGAAAAATGATTACTCACTGTACACAAGGCAGAAAGGGAGTAAATTTATTTCACCAATCAGGGAATGTTGGGAAGCAGATGTGAGATTCAAGATGCTGTATCCAGCTATTTTCAGAATATTTTTCCCCGGAGAGTCAACGTCATTTTCTGGTGCAGAACATGCTAAGGAAGAAAAACAAAGTTTGTGTAACAAAAAGTGACCTATCAAACAGAAGGGGGATCTGCTTCCTACTCTTCTGATAAAGCTCATAGATATACTATGTCACAGAAACATTTTCCAGTGTTCCAAAGGAAAATGCTTGAGAGAGAGAAAAAAGCACAAGTGGTGACTAGAAGAACCAGGAATACATTTGAAATGAACCAGAGACTGGACTTGGGTGATGGAGGTAAACTGGAAGAAAACCAGCAAATCAGAAATTGATGGACAAATGTGGAATTACAAAGCACTAATTACATTTATGAAATGATGGAAGATCACCTGTAAATACTGGACTTTTTTCACTTTATTAAAAATGTAGGGGACTCCCAAGTATATGCCATACTTCATGTCATTGTTTGAAAAAAACATTTAAGAGAGGAGAACAGAAAGGAAAGAGTCAACTGTTAGTCCAACATAATTTTGGTATTAAATGTTTTTATAATGCATGACATATACAGCATGCTATAAATTAAGACTTTTTCAGTCATATTTGTGTGCAATACAGATAGTAAAGAAAACAGGGACCGCTATATTTTCCTCTTTTCTTTTTATTTAATTTCAAGAAATGTAGGCACTGCAATGTAAAAAGAGAAAAATGTTTGGACGAAAGAGCATGGTATAAGAACATTTTATATGCTTTTTCTTACTTTTACGTAATGGAATAACTGGATTAAGGCCCTTGGCTTGATTTAATAACTACTAAGGGGAAGCAAATAAATAAAAACAATGAATATAATGGAAAGTTTTTCCCAAGCACAA